>NW_005187678.1:34536-44552 GCF_000239375.1 Pundamilia nyererei | reverse complement strand
TTTTTTAATACATTTAATACTTTCTGGGAACACTGGAATATTTTTCTTAATGATGTTTCTGTTTTACTCCAGGCACTCTGGGGGTGAGTCTGTCTCCATGCAGCGTTCCCGGCTGCCTGCCTTCCTTCGATCTACCGCCAGGAGACATGGAGGTCGGGCTGGGTGAGGGATGATTAGAGGAGGATGGAAAAGGTGGAGTTGTGAGAGCAGGAGAAAGAGAGTGGCAGAATATGGAGAGCAGCCTTTTGGGCTGACACCAGTTATCTAGACTTTTATTTCCAGAACTAAACTTCCACCCGAGCTAATGAATACTTTTTACTTTTTTTTTTGTGACAAATGATTTAAAACCAGATCATCGTTAGAATGGCCAATCTCCATCTTTGACTTTCTCTGCAGATGTGACATCATGTTAGTGATATTTTAGAGAAAATGACTGAATTGCACCATCTAGTGGTGTGCAAGAGCAGTTAAGAGCAGCAAAATGGTTTAAGTGAAGCATAAAATAGTGTTTCCAAAGAATTCATTCAGTTAAATGGGGAGATGGGGATGTCAGAATTTCAGCATGTTAAATGGGTTGGGTGTCTTTAATCTGAGTGGAGTTTTCTATTCAATTCATAAAACTGGAGGAAATTCACTTGTAAAAGCTGAGAAAATGATGGAAACTCTTCTAAAGATGCACAGATGGCGAGAGCACAGGAGACGAAAATGAAATAACAGCCAGTGTTTTCTTTCTATTTTCAGGTATCCACGGGGAACCTGGAATAAAGAGGTCAAAGGTGAGTCGGATTTTAACCTTAACAGCCTGAATGTGCTTTTACCATCAGGCTGTATGGCTCAGTTTCTGTTGATCTTCTCCCTCAGGTGGCCTCTGCTGATGAGGTGGTCAAGACCATGATAGACCACATGACCAACCCAAGCAGCCAATCGCATCTGCCGCTGAAATCAGGTTCACTAAATGACATCGATCATGTATCATGCTGACCGTTAGTACGGCTGCTCTCCATGTGTGTGTTTTTTCCCTCTTTCCTACAGGAGACAGTGTGGTTGTGTGCGTGAACAACCTTGGAGCTCTGTCTTGCCTAGAGATGGCTGTGGTGACTAGATCGGCCATCATCTGCCTGGGTGTGTGTGTGTGTGTGTGTGTGTGTGTGTGTGTGTGTGTGTGTGTGAGGTAAGCATTTAACCATACTTAGCTGGGTCCTACTGTGCTTCTCTCACATGATCACCATTTTAACTTTAATATACAGGGAAATAAATACCTGCATCTCACTACACCCTGTGAGCTAAAATATCGTCCATGTAAAACATAACCTTGTCTCTTTTATTTTTCATAGCTTATGAATGGCAGTTTTTGTGAGTAGCTAGACTAACTAAAAGAAACCACAGTGGAACGTTAATGAATGCTATTGAATAACATTTTTTATTAGCACTTAGCATGAGCTCAGATGTGATTTGATTGGCTGGTTTTGGTGGGTGGGGGAACAGCACGATCATTCGATAATCTGGAATATGATTGGTGTTTTTTATAGAAAGCCTTGGAGTGGTGGTTGCCAGGGTGATGTCTGGGTTGTTCATGACCTCTCTGGAGATGGCAGGAGTGTCGCTGACCCTGATGAGGGCTGACAAGGAAACACTGAGGCTGATAGGTAAGTGTTCAAACACATAGCTTTGTTTTTCTAAACTTGTGAGGGCCTTTGTCATAACATCACAGTGTATTCAGAGCTTCAGAACTTCAAACTTCAGAAGCTTCAAAGTGAATGCTTACATGATCGACATGGCAGCAGCAACCAGTCAGTCAGCTCTTTGGCATGAAAACCACGAGGCAAACAACTAATCCAGTGGTCTAAAGAGCTTGGAAAGAAAAGCATCTGGACTTCTTGGAGTTTCCTTGAAGAAGTTTCACTTCTCATCCGAGAGGCTTCTTTGGTTCTAAGAGCACCTGGTGGAGAGTCATAGATTTTAAGCCCTATGTGAGTGTCCCCCGAAGAGGGTCATGGACCCCCTATTGATCCTCTACCTAATCACATGAGGCAAGATGTGAAAACAAGTCTGACCCAGAGGGTCTATCAATCTGTCAATCCTTTCCGTGTCCGGGCCGGGTGAGGTTTCCCGTGTTGAGTCAAATTAAGCCACAGGCTCCACTCCTGGTGGTGCGAGAGTGTTCAAGTCTGAAAGTCATATGTCTGAACAATCCCTTATGGAGTGGAGGAGACTAGCAGCAAGTAGAGAGCAGAGACCATGAAATCTCTGTGAAATTCACCAACATGTACCTACTTTCTGCATCTTTGAAGCGAGGAACTACTACTGGGCAGGAAAGATAACCGAGTGATGTATGACACAAGTTGGGATGGTCTCTTGGAGGTGTTTTCAAAAAAACTTCAGATTCAAAGGTCATTAGCTGACGTTATTAGGCTGTGTCACCACTTTGCCAAAGTCTGGAGGAAGACCCACTGTCACCCTCACGAGACTGATTTGGATGTTCAGGAACAACCCAGAAATCATCAAAGCGAGTTCTAAACTGGAAACTGCTGGAACACCAGCGCGTTTGTCCACAGTGAAGCGAGTTTTACATCTTCATGGATTGAGAGGGTACAGCCCAAGAAGGAAGATCCTGTGCCAAAACTTACATCTTCAAGCTTGACTGAAATGCCTTCTGAAGAAATGCTTTATGATTAGAAGAGGCAAAGATTGAGCTGTTTGGCCACAGAGAGATGTTTGGAGGAGTAAAGGTGAGGCTTTCAAAGCTTAAAACACTGTATGACACTATGACATCTCTGAGGGTGTTTTGCTACTGGTGGTACTGGTACATTGGATAAAGTGGATGGAATAATGAAGAAGGAGTACTTCTAAGTTCTTTAACTTCCCTTCAAATTGACAGCTAGGTGGTTGAAACTTGGACACAGTTGGTTTAAAAATTTGTTTAAATGGATAAAGCAGGCTAAAAGTAAGCTTGAAAGCTGCGGCCATGTCAGGAAACCAGGAAATTTAAATGAACTCCACCAATTCTACCAAGAAGAATGATCAAATATCATGCTAGAATTATGCCAGGAGCTTGTTGATGGCTACTCTGAGGGTGAAAACCCAAAATACCCAAACCCAACCCAAAAATCACGATGTCATAAGTCACTGGACACTGAACATCCACGGTCACCACTTCATGGATAATGGACCTTCCATGTGTATGGACATGTGCAGGTATATATGTATGTATATGTATACATATGTATATTTAGTGTGTACATGTGTGTGTGTACATGTCTATAAACAGGAATAGTAGTGGTACAATAGTTATATCAAGCTATATAGTTTATGTCTTGCATATTTCCAACCATATCCATAATCACATACTGTGTATGCTACCATTGTATACAGTGTATTATCTTCCTTTTTTCATTGATTGTACTTATTGTATTTTTGTATTTCCTTCTGATATCTGTACCTGAGCTGAGGTGATGCAAAAATTTCCCCGTTGTGGCATCAATAAAGTCTTATCTTATCTCTCTCTTAAATAAATTCAGACTTTTGCACCCAGTTCTTGATTTCTCATTAGATTTAAATTAAGTTATTAGATTTATGCTGAACAATTATTCTACCCTGGAAAAGGACTGGTTCAAAGTAATCATAAATCCAAACTTAGCAGGACTTTCATCCCCAAGATGAGTGAATATTAACTTCTGATAGAACCACACAAATAAGCACTCTCATATGGGTTCAGAGACACAGATTTATATGATAAATAAATTTGTTACTAATGAAAAACGCACACCTCCTTTGTCCCATCAAGATGCTAAGACTACTGCCCCTGCCTGGCCAAACCTCAGCAATGTGTGTTTGAGTGGACGCAGCTACATCACAGAACCACAAACAACCTTCAAACGGCCACAAGATGAGAAGCACTCTGAAGGTTAGTTCATGAGCTTTTTGTGTATGTGTATTGCAATCAATTATTGTAATGCATTACTTATTCAAGGCTTATAATTGAACACGTTTAAAACTTGTTTACCTGCATGAAATTGAAACAGGATGAACAAAAGGAAACCAACAAATTGTGCTGTCAGAGAGGGCATATTGGACATTCCAGTTAGGACACATAACATCCATTAACTCTTACTCTCTAGCCCAGTATATAATTTCTGATCTATATCTTAATAAAATAGTTTGGGCTTTTTTAAATGGAAGTTTGTTTTGTTATTCTTGGCAGGACCACTTAGTCCTGTGATGCATAAAGCCTTGGAGAAGATTTGCTCCACTCTGTTGGAAAAGCAGGAGGAACTCAATTCCCTTGATCGTGCGTCCGGGGATGGAGACTGTGGTAATACTCATGCTCAGGCTGCTAGAGGTAAGAAACTGTGATTACTATCTTCAGTAGCTTAAAGAGGAACTTGTAAAAATAGTGAAGATGCTTGTTCAGCCATTCAGGAGTGGCTTCAAGGACATGTGGTCCCCGGTTGCCCCGGGAAGCTGTTATCAGTCGTTGCTGGATTGGTGCAGGAGAAAATGGGCGGGTCTTCAGGAGCGGTGGGTTTATTGATTCAAGTGGTGTTTGACTGCAGTATTCTGTCTTAATCAGCACAAGCACATGTACTAATGCTCAGTTTATTTCAGTTGTACAGTCTGTTCCTCACTGCGGCAGCCGGTCATGTGACCGAGGGGCGGAGCAATGCTGCAGCCTGGGCCACTGCTATGAATGCTGGGACAGAAGCAATGAAAAAGTAAGGGTTGGTAACATTTTCATGTCTGTATTTATTTCAAAGTCCACTTTTCTTCTTCATATGGCCATTTAACTGCTGTTCCAGAGTTTTTGATCTTATGATCAATGTTGGCGTGCTGCTCTCCAGTTGGTTTAAAAGAAACTTAGTTTATTCATTACTACAGTCGCATCATCAGCAAATGCTATACTTCCAGTCTGAAAGCTCTGGAATATCCTGACATTTAACTTTTGAATTAATGCTCAGGTCCCATATTATTTGCCAACCTGGCAGGTGTGTGGTAGCCTTTGTCACCATTTTCAGTGTCATGCTCCTCCAAAAGTCCAACACTGAGTTTACTTCATCAGGTCTTTCGCCTGATGAAGCTTTAAGTTACAACATTCAGAACATAGTTAATATTAGCAGGGGATTTCACTACATCTCCTGGTTTATAACACAATGCAAAAATACCAAGTTCAGTTCTGGATTCATGTAAGTCACTTTTATCTTGTATCCTCTGCAAAAATCCAGTATTCTTCCCTGTCAGATTAGGACAGCCATTGTCTACAACAACTGCAAGTTTCTTCCTTTTCAGACCCAGCTTATCGCAGCATACAGTTAGGTCCTTGAACAAATGACTAGCTGTCATAGTCCATTTTTGCATTGCTGCTAGTTCCTCTGTAATCTCAAAAGTACAAAGATGAGTAAGTGGGCTGTTAGTGTATGTCACAACTCAAGGAGAATAAAAGTCAAGGAAGAGAAAAGTGCAAATTGTCTTCATTGTTTTTCAACCGAACCTCCAGATTTCTGTGCAATGGCCAGGTCGGACTTAAATGTTGACTTTCTTGCAGATATGGTGGTGCCGCCCCTGGAGACAGAACAATGGTAAGATTTTTGTCCCCCAAATCTCATTTAATCTGAATGACCTAATTTATGAAGAGTGTCTTTAGCAGTGAAGTTTCTTTGTTTCTCTTACCTTGTAGCTGGATGCTTTGTGCCCTGCAGTTGATGAACTGATTAAGCTGGCCACAGCTCCATCTGGTGGACACATGGCTGTACTGCAAAGTGCTGTGAAGGTATGGTGCCACCTGGTGTTGATGTGGTTGCACTGCTCACTCAGCAGATTTTTCTACATAATGTTCCTTTTGCTTCGGTCTCCACAGAAAGCTGCTTCAGGAGCGGAGGCAACTCGTGACCTTAAAGCAAGGGCTGGGAGAGCCAGCTACATCTCACCCAACCTGGTCAGCCTGCCAGACCCTGGTGCTGTAGCTGTGGCAACCATCTTGAAAGCTATTCTGGAGGTGCTAGAGGGGCGAAAGTGATGCAGCCACCAGGATAAGAGTAGAGGGCTAATGCTACCTAAACAAAACTGTGATGCAAGAGTGATTATCATTTAAAATATTTTGATTTTTTTGTGATGCATATTTTACATTTTTGGAAGCTATTTTTCACACTATACACAAAGTAAGTCATTACAAGCTGTTAAACTGAGTTTACGAAACAAAAGGATGTAAAAAATTATGGCAGCAGTGCAAAGATGTAAAGCAAAAATCAAGAAAAATAACTTTGGTATTGTCTCTAAAACATATTCCATTGAAAACTGAATCATATGAACAGCAGGAGACTTTTGTAGCAGAAGGGAATATTCATAGTTTCTACTAATAAAGGAAAAATCTATTAATAGATTGGTGTTAGTGATTTTGGTATTTGTTATTAAAAAAGCAAGATCCATTTATCCGTTTTTCTGGTACTGATCTGGGATCACAGGGAGTCCATCTCTTGAAAGGCCAAACTCTTCACTCTGTCTCTAAGGGAGAGCCCAGCTTTTTTCACTTTGTGATCAGATGCTCCATCACCGTTTCTTCCTGCTGCAGCGATGATCTTGACTTTATGAAGGGTTTGTGTGATTGATATCAGTATGATTCAGATAATTAGTGAAGATAAATGTTTGGGAAATTCTTTTGTTGCATTTCCTGCTATATGATGTGCAGTAAAGATAATCCTAAAGGCTGCAATACAGCAGCTTTTAAAGTGAGGCCACAACTCGTGCACACTAAGATGATCGCTTTCATGCAGCACATAATCTGTTGCCAGGTCTGTAGACCTTTTTTTTTTTATTGTTCAGATACACGTTTGTTCTTCACACAACACAACTTTTATAGCAGCAGCATTCATAGTTCATTGGTGGGTTTAACACCTCCTATGGTAAAAGGTTCAGGATGTGATGATATGAAAGGAAAATATTAACATGAAGATGACCTGCATTCATCTGTGCATGCATTCATGCAAACATCCATCATCCATGCATGCATGCATGCAGTCATCTACCCATACAATATCCATCCACGCATCTCCATAGTAATCAATGTATCCAACCATGTATGCATTGTTCATCCATCCATTCATCCTTCCATGCATGCATGCATCCAAACATGTATACATCATCCATCCACCCATCTACACATCTATCCATGATTCCTGCATGCATCATCTGTCTACCTATCTATCCATGCATCCATCAAAGTGTCCATCTACCCTTTGATGTCTGTCAGTCTGTTCGTGTGTCCGTACGGTGTTATCTTCATATTCAACTCTGGGTCCTGAAGGGAGTTGGAGCAGCTGCTTCTTTTATATATTTTTAATTTTAAATATGAAGGTCTTTTATCTTTCTTGTTCCACTGTGTGGCATAATACAGATTAAATGTAGTTTAGATTCCAGTGCAGTAGGACAGTCCTGATATAATAAAGTAACTAAGACATATTATGTGTACATATAGATATGTGTGCTTTAACAGCACACACCCACTCCCTGTCCTCTTCCACACAGTGAAAATGAGTGGACATGGTTCAACAACCGTGTCGTGATTCTCACAGTCTGTAAAGATTTTTCTCTTTGATGATTAAAACGTGCAGATAAAGTCTTTTCTTGTCTTCCTTGCTTCCTTTCAAACTTCGTTTCACACTGTATCAACGAAAAAAACAAAACAAAGAAACCCAGCTCTGCACCGACTTCCTGACACACATGCACAAAGTGTTGCTGTTTAGACTTTGAACACGCCCACACTCTCACACATATTAGAAACATGCTTCATGAAACGCTTTCAGTTTGAGCGACACCGCTGCACTCAGACCGCTGCAAAGGTATTTCTTTTCTTATTGTGTGTGTGTGTATCCACGATAAAACTATTGTTACAGCTTTTATTTTCAGGAGTGAGTCGTGTATTTTTAATTTAGCTAACTTTTGATTAAATGTTTTGGACTAAAGTTTCCAAACGTGATACGCACCTGCTTTATCCACTTTTCAAAATTGAATCTATGTACAAGTATAAAGAATTAATTTACTAACCGACACAACAGATGAGATGAATTTGTCGTTTAGGAAAACAGATAATTGTTCATGGCACAGATTCATGAAGATGCTGGAATCTTCATGAATCTATGATGTGAATCTCCTGTTCCACTACATCTCAAAGGTGCTCTACTGTTCTCACATATGGTGACTTTGGAGGCCTCTTGGGTGCAATGAACTCACTGTAATCTTCAAGAAACCAGCTTGAGATTATCCTGATCTTTGTGACATGGTGTATTATTCTGCACCTTGCACCTTTAGGCAAGTGTAGTTGTGATTTGGTGTTATATAAATAAAATACAATTGACTTGAAAAGGCAAGTCATGGCCAGGAATAACACTGATGCAGGCTGTGGTTTTTAAATGGTGCTCATTTGGGGCCCAAATGTGCCTAATGCCATTATACTAGCACCACCAGATGGAAGTATTAATACAATGCATCGATCTGTGCATCCATGTTCATGTAACACCAACTTTTGACTGCCATTTGAATTTTGCCACAGAAATCAAGACTCATCAGACCAGGCAACATTTTTCCAATGTCTTATTGTCTGTTTTTGGCGCTATATAAATAACATTGAATTAAACCTGCTTCAAGGTTCCTTGTTAATTCAGAAATGCTCTTCTGCATACTTTGGCTGTAATGAGTGTTTATTTGAGGTACCATTGTCTCTGGTCATTCTTCCCTGACCTCTGACATCAACAAGGCACCAGAACTGCTGCTCACTTTATATTTTCCCTTTCAGAGTATTCTCTGTAAACCACACAGATCACTGTGCAGTAAAATACCAGCAGATTAGCAGTTTCTGCAATACTTAGACCACCCTGTCCAGCACAAATAATCATACAACATTCAAAGTTTCTCAAATCACCTTTCTTCTTCATTCAGATGCAGTTTAGCAGCTTTACTGAATTAAACTGGGTGACAGGTGTATCCCACCAGAGGCCCTTTTTATGAAAGGCTAGAAAGTAGTTCAGGTACCCAACTGATGCAAACCTTGAAACTAACCTGCAAAAGCTGCAGAAACTCTGCTGCACATGTGTGAAGTATGCAGCTCAACTTGTTTGGTCCCGGTTGCCAAGATCGACCTATTTATAGAGCAACCTGGAGTGATTTAGAGAGCTGATAACCTCTGAGCATAACCGAGGTTGTGATGTTTAGGGAAGCAAAAATAAGGAAATGATATCCCGGGCATGCCCAACTTGCTGTGTGAAAATGCAAATAAGCTCCTTAAGTAATTTAAGTGAGAGCATTTGCTTATGTTGACTCATTAGTACTTTTTGCCTTCATACTGAGCAGCACAGAGGTGCCGACCTCTGTCTTTTGTATTTAATTTGCTGTGTGTGTGTCACAGGAACAGAGAAGACGCTGTCTTACTTGCTGTGCATTCTTGACTTTCTGAGTCAGGAGTACTTGTAAAACAAAGCTTGTATAAAGTGGAGAAAAGGGTCAGACTTTGGTGTGTTATTTTAAGTTGTTGCTTACGTTATCTTCCTTTAATTATAGCAAGTTCAAAATAAGTGTAGCTCGACCCTCTTGGGTTGATGTGACTTTTTTTTGAAGCAATGAGTTTGCATGAGTAGAGCTAATGTTGTGGTTCAGCCCGCTCTTGTTTCAAAATGGCTTTCAGCGAAAACTCGAACAAAATGCTCCTGAGATCTTCAGGATTTTCTACCTACAATCTAAAAAATAAAAAACCCTTTAAATCTCTGTGATGGTGAGAAATGTTTTTAGAGTAATTCATAGCAAAATGCACAATTTCTTTTTTAAAGTAAAGCTTGTGTGGTTCGGTTTAGATTACTTACGTTTGAATCTTTTTTTGAGAGCAAATCTTGCTCTTAAAAATGATACCTAAGCTTACCTTCAGTTTTCTTTTGATGATCATGAACTATAAGCTCACCATGACACAGTAAAAACCTTTCCTTTCAGAATCTTTTTGAGTCCCTCTGCTCTTAAAATGTACCAGGTTAAAGTTCCAT
>NW_005187678.1:32018-33835 GCF_000239375.1 Pundamilia nyererei | reverse complement strand
GCAGGATAGTGCAGTCATATCAGGGCAGGGCGGTGCAGCGGTTTGGCTGTCGGCTCACAGGAAGCCTTTCTGTGTGGAGCTTGCATGTTTTCTCTGCGGCTTCTCGTTGGTTTCCTTCAGGTGCTCCTTCCTCCTCCCACAGTCCAAACACATGCATGTTAGGCGCTTTTTGAGTTTTTTGTTTTAAAATAATGTGTAGGTTTTTATTTTATAGGCTTTTGAGATCATTTTGGAGTCACATTAGAGCTGTTTGGGGGTTTTGGTTGGGGGTGTGAGATTGTGGTTTGACCCCTTTAACACTCATTAGTCTGTAGCCTGCTCTGTGACTGCCACCATGCGCTGATTAAAAACAATCTAAATCTGGTTAATAATTTAACAGTTCTCAGAACTTTAAACCCTGTCATTTCCTTCACGTTGACCTCACTGGCATTGGCTCTGTTTGCTAGTTTCAGTGTCTGCAGCCATACTTCAACCAAACAAACCAAACCTGAAGAAAAATGCAACTTTTATTCCTTCATATTTAAGAAGCCATTACTTCTCATGTTTTCTCATTTCTTCCCTGTTCTTATAACAGGAAGTGTTTTACTGAGGCACCTGTTAACAAGAAAAATAACCAAACCAAAGGAACAGCTGCTGTGGTGACAACGCACTGACAATGCCAGGAAGCTCATCTACCATAGTCATGAAGCTGATATGTCAGCTTTTCTCGCTTTCTTTGTCCCCATTATCTGATTCATTTGTCTCTTAAAGATAAAAACCCAAAGAGATTGTGGGTCTTTTAAATGGTGTCGCAATCAATTTAAATAAATATCTGTGTGTTGCAGATGGAGTTTGCTTGCAGCCATGTTGTTTGCAACTGGAGTCCAGATGGACCAGGTGAGTTTCTTAAAGTGAATCTTTGCCAATGTGACAAATAATGCTCATGCTTGCTATAGTTAGAACCTTTCAAGTACATTAAGCCGGTGAAATGTTGACATCTTTGACCCTGAGTTGCAGAACAGTCTGCGTCTGTTTGTATTAAGTGCCACCAAAAAGGAAGAGAGCGTGCATAACTGCTTAAACCTGTTATAACGAAGGGTTTTTCCTCCAACTACAGGCGTTTTTCCTATGGGGCCCGAGTATGACAACATAGTGCCAGTAAAACAACAAGCAGGTAATTTTCTCACTCATGCACTTGCAAAAAATGTGCACAAGCATGCAGCTCTCATGACGCTGATGGTGATGAACCGTTGCTTTTTTCTGGCCAGAGCGTTGATTAAATTCTCAAGAGCATTGCAGTGAAATAACAGGAAAGCATATTAAGTAGTAATGTGTGTGCGTGCGTGTGTGTGTGTGTGTGGGCATGCTTGCAAATGCAAGACAGACAAAGAGACGAACTGTGTAGGAGATGTAAAGATAGAGGTTCAACAAGGGAAAGTCCACACAGAGAAAAAGATGTCAGATAGCTCTAATTATCAAGATGTTAGAAGAGTGTGACAGTTAATGCTGATAAAACTAAAAAATCTGTCCAAATCAGTCTGGCTCCACCCCCATTGCCAGTAAAATTGAATTTCTCACCAACACAAATCAATTTCAGTGAAATTAATGTAAGAAATAAAGTAAATATTCCACATATCAAGTATTAACAAGTATTAACGCAGATCAAAAAAAAAAAATCAAGATTTGTATTATTTGTTCTGCAGATAGATAGTAAATGGTTGGATAAGCACAACAGAATGGATGGATGGTGACAGATGGCCTGTAGAATTTTTTCTGAGTTCCTCAGGCCTTAAAATGTTGTTGGTTGAAGTTCAATCAGAAAAATCTAACAAAAAGAC
>NW_005187678.1:25115-30726 GCF_000239375.1 Pundamilia nyererei | reverse complement strand
ACAGAGTAGAAATGTGATAACTAAAGGGCAAGTGTGACCACCTGACTAATGTAATATTTTTTTGTTTGTTTGCTTGTTTTTAAGGAGAGTGAATTTTAAATTTACAACTCAAAATTTAAAGAGACAAAATCAGCTGTTAATTTTCACAATCTTTGATCGGATCAGCTGTAGCCATTTCCTTTAGGTCCATGGGTTGGTGGAAGTTTTATTCTGATAGACCTTTAATGTTTTAAGACAAGTTTTGAAAGAAGATTTTAAAAGGATCTCACATATGCACATCAGATAATGACTGCAGTGAGGTAATAAAGCCATAGCCTGGACTCTGCATGTCCTAGAGAACGTGTCACTTGATACGTTTTGCTTTTGTAGGCTATTTATTCAGTGTTTCCTTGTTACTTCAGATGAGGTTCCTCCACCGCTGCCCCCTCGTCGACTGAGGAAACCTCGGCCTACTTCTCTTCCTCTTTACAACAATTCCTCCTTCGAGCCTCCGTCTGCTCCTCCCTCCCTCCCTCCTCCTGTTCCTCCCAGACGTGAGTTTGATTTGCCAGTCTTTCCTTATGTTTTATATTTGATATTTAATCTTTCTCTCTCTCTCATTTCCTTTTTGCCTTTCATCAGTTGACAAGCTGGAAGGATTAACCAGGTTGAAGGCCAACGTCAACGTTGTCTCACTCAATGTTGGAAAACTGGTTGACACCAGTCAAGGTCAGGGGGCACACACATGCAAACACACTTCCTTCCAAGATTTTTGGGGATTTTATTAATCTCTTTTCTTTCTTTGCTTATCAGACTCAGGCATGGAGACTTTTCAAAGGCCAGTGATTTGTGGGAAATGTAGTGCTGCTTTGTCATGTCTCAGTTCGTTACAGAAGAACGTGAGTGGTAATTTAATTGCCGAATTTTTTATTTCTTTGGATTCAACCAATTGATTAACTGGTTTCCACTGGACAAAGGTAGTTGAAACAAACAAAAGCAAATCCTCTTCTTCTTGTGCAGGTTTGGCGATGTGAGTTCTGTGGATATGAAAACAGCGTAGACGAAAGTTTAGCTGCTTTGTGCATTGGCCAGCGAGCCGGTGTGCGCAGTGATGACCTTTACCTGCCCAGACAGAGTGAAGACGACTATCAGAACTTGGAGGACACGCTAGTTGTTTTCTGCGTGGACACTTCTGGCAGCATGAGCGTTACTACAGAGGTGTGTGGATTGCATTATTCAAACACACTGCGGGTAAAATTCCTACAGTCATTGTTTATCAAAAGCTGGAGGCTACCCTTGTGGTTGCAAAAAGAGTTCTTGCATGATTCAAAAGCTTGTAGGATCGCCTTGAGCATAAAATAACTTGAAGTAAATGCATTTCTGTATGATTTTATCAGTCGTCAAGTCCTCAGTGAAGAATATTATTCCACTCTCATTTAAGTGTGTTGCTTTAGTTGATTGAGTTTTGCAGGCATCCATTTATGGACAGCTCTGTTAAGGTCCTGCCACAGAACAGGACGTGCCACAGCGTTTCAGTGAGTTTGAGGTCTGGACTCTGAATTGGATCATCTGGATTCTTTTCTTTTTTAGACATTCAGTTGTAGATTTTGTGTGTTCTTGTCCTGTTGTATGATATAATTTGGACAAAGCTTTAGCTGTCGGACAGATGGGCTTACATTTGATTCTAAAATAAAGAATGGTATGCAGAGGAGTTGTTGGTTGACTCAATGACAACAAGGTGCCCAGGTCCTGTAGCTGCAATCAGCATCCACACAATATAGGTGTTTATGATGATATGCTGTGTTTGGGTTTCACTCTACATTGTGGCCAAACCTCCCACTTTGATCTCGTCTGTGCAGTCTTGTCTCTGTCAAGTTTTGTGTTTTGCTCAGATGCAAGTTTATTTACTTTTTATTTATTTTATTTTTTTAGACAGAGAGAGAGAGAAAAGGGTTTCTTCTGGCAATCCTTCCAAACAAGCCGTACTTGTTCAGTCTTTTTCTAATGGCACTGTCAAGATTTTTTACATTTAACATGCTAACTCAGTCTGAGATGCACCTCTCAAGTTTCTTGCAGTTTATGTAAGCACTGCACAATCTGTTCTTCGGGTGGACTTACTGGGACATCCACTCTTAAAAAGATTGTGGCATCGTGGTAACATATAGCTAAATACCAAAATGTCTGCTGTCATCGAGGTGCCTACACTCACTTGTTATCAGTTAAACAAGTGTAATTAATTAGCAGCACCTGGCTGCTACTTACCTTCTGAATACCTGTAGTAGCAGTAAAGAGACATTCAGTTTTCCACAGTTGAAACCTCTTTTCCACATGATTGTAGGTTAATTAAATCACAATAAAACTCCATTTGAAATGTTCAGTCTTATCATGTTTGCTCTGCTTTAGGTTCCATCAAGCAATGGCTCTGTAACATACGTATCCAGACTAGAGGTGAGAGGATTATTTGTTGTGGTTTGATTGGCTGAGCTGCATTAACATAATCATTTTGTTTTAAAGTTTGTGCTGTTTTGGTATGTCTTCACAGGGTATGCAGGATGCCCTCTACAGGGCACTATTCACCATAAAGCAACGGTCCCCTCATCGGAGGGTGGCTCTGGTGACATTTAACGATGAGGTAGGAGATGTCGTGGTAGTAGTAGTATTAATTATAACACTGATTCTTGTATGCTGCTTTTTTGAATCTTTCTTTTTTGTGAACATTTAAATACAAATATAAGTGTTATCCCATCCAACTAGCATGTGGTAAAAGATTGTAAAAGGTGTTTAGTATTCATTATGTCTTTGGACTCCAGAAATCACAATGAGAACAAATCATTATGGTTGATTCAGACTGAACCTGGGGTCCTTATCAGGAGTGGGGATGCTAAAGCTTTAGGTATTTTGCTGTCTACCTTAAAACAACGACAACAAAAACTAATTTATTTTTTTTTACCTTTTACTCTACTGTTACATTTTTTTTTTTACTTCCATGCGATCTTTCTCATTTTTTGAGTAGAATAGAATAGAAAAGCCCTTTATTGTCTTTCCTATGGTTTTGGGTTTTTTTTTGGCCAATTTTAATCTATATGAATATATAATCGTGTCACTCAAGATATAATGAATATTTAATTGCATTCCTCTATGTTGCTATAACTAAGTACATTGCTCCAGTTTTACCTCAATGTTGTAAAATAGAAAAATCAGTGGAGCAGATCATAAGACGTCCTTGTTCATAGAACCAGACTTATAAAGTCCATTGAATCCCTTATTTATCACTACATGAGAGAATTTTAAATGTTTTCCTGTTTTTGTCCCCTTTGGACCTTGCATAATTGACAGTTATGTAGCCTGGCCCACAAAAACAAGAGGACTTCCTGTTTACCATGATGAACTGTCATGCTCTGTAGAAGATGGCTCTTCAGCAGACAGAAGGGAGAAGCAATCTGCCCTCATCTGCCAGAGAATTTGTTTTTTTGTCAAAATTTGAATTAAATGTTGAAGACATTAAATGAAGAAGACCTTATAAATCTCCTGCCCCTGGAGTACTCTAACTACATTCTGCTGGTTTCACAGGTTGTAATATATGGTGATGGTACTAGTGCTCCTATCACACTCAGGGATTGGGCGCTAGTTGACTACGACCATATATGGGAAAAGGGTGTGACTTACCACATCCCACACTGTATCGCTGAGACCTACAACCACCTAATACAGAGGGTCAAAGAGTAAGTGTTAGAAGTGTTTTAGAAACATGGAAGAATGCTCTGTACAGTCTGAAACACTCTTTGTTTTCTCCACATCTCTGACTCTAGACTCAGGGAACATGGAGCCACGTGTCTTGGTCCCGCAGCATTAGCCTCCGTTGCCATGGCTTCAAGGTACCCTGGGTCAAAAGTGAGTAAATGAGCGGTCAGATATCAGATTGGGACAACTGAGTGCTGTGACTGTCACCACTATTAACAAGAACCTTGCGGCTGTTGTGATTTACAGGTCATTTTATGTACTGATGGCAAAGCAAACATCGGACTGGGAGAGATGGAGGAAGCTCCCTCTCTGACTCCTTCTGCCTTTACTCCATATTTCTATACTCAGCTGGCTCTAGATGCGGTACAGAAGGGGTAAGGGCTCACATGCATGCACAAAGTTGTTGAGCATTTGTCAAGGGACAGGATGAAGTTTACAGACTCTTGTGTGGCAGGTAAATGATTGCTCACCAGAGACATGGTTAACGCAATTAAACATTGACAAATGCTCAATGTTTAATTGCGTTAACCATGTCTCTGGTGAACAATCATTTACCTGCCACACAAGAGTCTGCCTCAAAGTCAGACAGGCACCACCTCTGCTCCTAAACACAGCAGCTGATAAGAATAGTCCTGTTTTGTTTTGCAGATTTAAGTGTAAACTTCATCCTGTCCTCTTCGAGTATTGAAATTGTGTGGTATTTAGAGATATTCCTGTCAAATATTGATCGTAGGCGATCGTGACTCAAGAGTTGGGAGTTTGCCTTGTAATCGGAAGGTTGCTGGTTCGAGCCCTGGCTCCAACAGTCTCGGTCGTGGTGTCCTTGGGCAAGACACTTCACCCGTTGGCTACTGGTGGTGGTCAGAGGGCTCGGTGGCACCAGTGTCTGCCACCGCCGCCATCACCTGTGTGTGAATGGGTGGATAACTGGATGTGTAAAGCGCTTTGGGGTCCTTAGGGACTAAGTAAAGAGCTATACAAATATAGATAAATGGCCATTTACCATTGCAAATCTTTTACTTTTTTCTGTTTACAGAGTATATTTGTTTTAATTTTAATTACACAGTCCCGATCAAAAGTTTATGAACACTTGAAAAATGACAAAAAAAATCATATTTTGCATGGTTGGATCTTAACAAGGTTCCTGACAGAACAGATTCAAGTGCAGACTGTGTAATTAAAGCAAAAGATTTTTATTTTCAATACCAGCTGATCAAAAGTTTAGGACCGCATGCCTTTAAAAGGCCAAATTTGTGCAAAAATGTGGGTTCATTGTCATTTTCTGTCAGATAGTCACACTGTCATGATGTTTTGATGGCAAAGGCAAAAAAACTTCCCTTTTTGAACGTGGTCGGGTTGTTGAACTGCATAAGCAGAGTCTCTCGGAACATCCCATCGCCCCTGAGGTGGGACGCAGTAAAACAGTCATTTGGAATTTCTTAAATGATCCTGGGGGTTATGGAACAAAAAAGTCAAGTGGAAGACCCAAAACAATTTCACCAGCCCTGGATCCAATTGGCTGTCTGTCAAGACACTAGACAATCCCCGAACCAAATTAAGTTACTGGTGCCAACTGCAGCCCCCTAACCATCAGACAGCATCTAGATTGAAGGGCCTCAAAAACAAAAAACGTCTTCAATGGTATCGTCTCCTTGAATGCCACAGAACTGACCATGTGGACTTTGCAAGAGAGAACTAAACATGGGACATTGAAAGGTGGAATAAAGTTTATTCTCTGATGAAATTTTTTTTTGACCTTGATGGTCCTGATGGTTTCCAACGTTACTGGCATGACAAGTAGATCCAACCTTAGATGTTTTCTATGCGTCACAGTGGAGGGGACACAATAATGGTCTGGGGTGATTTTTCCTTCAGTTTAACAATGGAGCTT
>NW_005187678.1:21073-24793 GCF_000239375.1 Pundamilia nyererei | reverse complement strand
TTCACAATGACCAGAATCTGGAACAGAACAAAGACGTCAACATCTGGTGAAGTTTAAGAGCCTTTACTCCAGTGCAAATCAGTTGACTTGTAGCTTATCAGCACAAAAAAGTCACTTTGTTGGGATAAACAAAGTAAAAACTGGAAACATATGCTTTGTTCTGGAGTAGAAATGGAGAATTTACTACTAAGACTTCATTTTACAGCTACATGCTACAGTTTGTACACTCTTTTATATACTCTTTGCACATGTACTCTACAGCATTCCAGAATTCAGACTCACCTGGCTACAGCAGGGTGTCTAGCTCAAACCTTTGAACTTTTCACATCTGCATGAACTGAGCACATCAGCCACAAGACCTGTCTAATTCTGTGAAAAACATATCTCTTTCTTTCCTTTTTCAGAGTCATAATATCAGTAATGACTTTTGAAGGGACAGACTGTCGCCTGGCTGATATTGGTAAACTGGCAGATGCTACGGGAGGAAGAGTGAGATAGACACAAATTAATTCACACAAGCAAACACAAAGAAGAACATATTACTGTAACTTTTGCTCCTTGGCTTGCGCAGGTAAATATTGTCAGCATTGGCACGGTAGCAAGAGAGATTGAATCGGTCTCCGAAGATAACGTCCTAGCTACAGGAGTCAAAGCAACCCTGCTCGCTTCTGATGGAGTGTGAGTGGCAACGTAAAAACACTGCCACATAAACATTTTACATACTCGATTGTATGTTAGTCTAATAACAATAATAATATAGAGTGGTGCAGTGGTATCCAAAATATTAATTTCCTTTGTTTCCTTCTTTTATTTTCACTCTTCTCTCTCTTTCACTTTAGGTATTTTCCATATGAGGATGAAAACAATCACAAACTGGTAAGAGAGATTGGGAATGTCACCAAAGGTCTGGAGATCACCTTCCAGTTTGCTGTAAAACCAGATTTTATGGAATGTAGGTCAACTCTGCTGTATTATTACTGCTTAAAAATCATTTTTAGTGCAGAAAGCATTTAATAGAATCAACCAAAGTCTAATCTATTTTGTTATATATTGGTCTGTATTCACCAGTTTTTCTCCAGAAAGGAATGCTTCCATTCCAAATGCAGCTCAGCTTCAAGACCAGAGACCAACACAGAATCACTCGCATCATCACCGAACAGCGACCAGCAACTACCTGCAGGTAAAAAGCTGGAGCTGGGTGTTAAATACTTTTAGAATCATTAACTTAAATGTGTTCCAGTTAATCATAAAATATATTTATATATTTAATTTCATCTTGTTTATCTGTCTGTCTGAAGTCGGATTTTTGCAGGTAGACTTAACATGGCAGTGCTCGATGTTCACTGCGCACAGCTCTGTGCCAGTTTAACCATGGAGGGTAAAGTGCAGGAGGCACAAAGGCAGCTGAAAGCACAGCAAGACCTGCTGCAACAAGTCAGGTATGAGTCTTGTAGAGGATACATGGAGAAAAAGGTAATAATGAATGCACATATGAGAGATTCAGTAGCCAGCTATTAAGGCACTGATAATGTATGCTGCATGCTATTGTTGTGATGAATCCTGTAAAAAGTCAATTTGGTGAATTTGGACCTAAGTCAGTGAAAGCCAGACCGAAATCTGTTTTTACTACAAGCATTTTTATTATTATGTTTTACACAAAATTTATAAGAAATGTGAAGAAGTGTTTACTTTGTAGAAGTGACAGAAAGTGGCTAAAACAACTCTATATAGATCCCAGATAATATAGCTACTGTTTACTGCAACATTTGGCCACTCAGTGTTTCAGGAATTAAATTTGAGACACCACGTGCATAAAATGGTCATTAAACATTATCATACAGAGAAAAGAAGCTCGAGTTCTCCTAAAAACAAACTAACTTACCTTAGTATTCTTTTATATAGTCCAAACGTAAAGTGTTATACATTATGTTGAGGAATAATTATGCAAATGTTCTCAACTTTATTACTTTTGTGTAGTTACTGCTGCCTGCCTTTGTAGGAAAGATATTTTCCAAGTGTGGCATTTGATCTCTTGTCACTATTTTATTACTACCGGACATTTAAACTTTTATAAATATTCAGATTATTATTTTTTAAATCCCTATAACAATAAGTAGCAAAGCAGATATGTATGCAGATCTTAGTACACATTGAATGGGGGGGATCTAGACCCATCAGTTCACCTGTACTGTGGGGCCACTGAGCCACCACCTGATCATTTTACGTTAACGGTTGAAGTGAGTAGAAGAAAGTGGAATGGTTTTAAGGGGTTAGAGTTCAAGTGTGTGTGTGACTTTACTGTGTTGTAGGCAGTAACAGTGCCTCTTTCTAAACTACAGCAAGTGGAGGCCAATCCAAAAGGAAGAGAGTATGTATGGTAACTGGATGGAAACCATGACGACAATTTGTGAGGACATTACCACGGAATCCCAGGTATTCATACACTTTTTAATGAAGACAATTAGATGAAATTTCACACAGTGAGTTGTATCATTATATAAACCCTTTGTTTATGTAGCATGAACATTTTGGAAGTATTCATTTTTATTTTATTTTTACATGTGTCAGATGTTGTGTTTGTCTGTGACTGAGCAGGCAAAGATTTGGAAAATCGTACTTTTATACAACTGCCAATGAAGCAGCACAAGAATTCATGAAACATTAATCAGATGTTGTGCACTTGTAATCTTTCTTTTTTTATTTATTTTTTGTCTGCACATACATTGCAACAGATCAACAACAAAGTTAATACTAACTTCTAACAGTCGTAAATATGAAAATATAGCCCTCACCCTATAAATTTTAACTTGAGTAAATACTAAACTCAGAGTGAGAATGAGCTTATTGAACTCCATCACAGCCCCTTAATGGTCAGCACCTTTCAAGCAACCACAGTGAATAAAGTTTTTATAGCTACTTTTTGAACCTCTCCATAGACGAAAATTTTGCAATTAGTGCAAGAGTAAGATCCACTGGAACAAGATATTAGATTTTGTTTATTGGTCTGTTTATGAGTTTGTAAAAAATTGTTATTCACAGATTATCAATTTTTTTTACATCTATTACAGCTGACTCTTTCTGATGAAGCAGCTAAGGTGGTGTACCAGATGAAGAGAGCCAGCAGTGTCAGAAACAACAACAACAGCAGCAACACAGTTAATGTCCAAAAGAAGACCACAAAGAAGAAAAAGGCTGTCATGGAGGCTGTGTAAATTAAAAGACAAAACAAAACTGTTTATTAAGCAATTAATTTTACAGCAGTGAGAGAACCATAGTTTCTTTTTATTTAAGAAGCCCAGAGTACAGACAGGCAAATGTATATGACTAAAAATCTTCTGTGTCTGAGATGCTGTTGTACAATAGATTCAATAAGAGCTCCTACCTCTTTGCTTATTCCACGCCTAATTATTGAGCTGGAAATGGATACAATTTTTCCAACATTGATCTACTCTAGAAAAACTGTACGAGGAGTTTTATCACATTTTTAAATGCAAAATCTCATAAACTGAAGAATTTAGAGTGGTTGTAATTGATTTCGTAGAAGCTGTTACGATTATAGTTTTCTTTGTATTGTAATTATATTTCTTAATAGTCTACAACAGAGATGGGCAGTAACGAGTAAAGTAAGGCATTAATACTGCAAAAAAGGTCATTAGATTACTGTTACTTTCCCGTAAGCACGCTGCGTTACTGCGTTACTCTCACATTGCGTTTGTGAGA
>NW_005187678.1:10401-18553 GCF_000239375.1 Pundamilia nyererei | reverse complement strand
TGCTTTGAGCTCTGGATAACTGTAACTTGCATTTGCTGCTATTTTATGATTTTTGTTTTTCTCAAACACTCATTTTATTAGTTTTAAACTCATATGAAACAGCTAAAAGGTAGTTCTATATTAAACTACTGCAAATGCTTCATGCTTTATGAGTAACACTGATCTAATCTTATTATTTCTAATGCTGTAACACTCACCCAGAACATTTTCATAATACAGCAAAAAAACACAGAGTCATCACAGATTTACAGACCAGCTTGTTGCAATGCTTAAGTCTTTTAATGTTGTATAAGACAAGCTGACAAAACAAAGTTCAGTGAAAACTCCATAGATCAAATATCTATTTTATAATCATAAAATGTCACATGCTGAGTTGTGCTTATCTTTGAAAAGAAACTCACTCTCATCGTTCTCTTTTGCTCGCCTTCTGTTTCCTAAATTCAGAGTCACAGTGGAACCTATCCTGTTCCTCAGTCCTCTTGAGCAGCCTGCTCACGTCTTTGTTTTCTCTCTGTGTCTCTTCTTTCTCTATGCTTGTCTTGCTTATCTGTCTGTCTGTGGGTGGAACTCATCGTGGGTTTCCCGCCTCTGTCAGAGCATGTCTGCACCAATCAACCGCCTGTTCCAGACGAGCTCATCAGGAGGCCACTACTTCATGTGGTGACTGAGGTTCATTATTTGCTGGATTGTTGAATTATGCTATTAGTAAAGTCCTGGATCTGGACACTAGTGTGTTTCCCTTGCCCACCCCCCCATAACTGCGCATACAGACCTTCCCTGGATCTTCCCTGCCCTCGAGTGTTTGGAGAGACTACATTAGTGGATATCACTCTGGTGCATTTATTTACAGTGAAAACACTAAACATGAACAGACTGAATCCCACCTCCTGCTCCACCCAGGGTTCCTGACAGTGTTTAAAATACAGCAGCTTTTGAAATCCTCAGCCCAACAATCATGCCACTTTCAAAGTATCTTAAATCACCTTATTTCTCCATTCTGACGTTCAGTTTGAACTTCAGCAGGTCGTCTTGATCATGTCCGTGTGCCTCAATGCATTCATTTGCAGTCATTAGATTTGTGCTAAGGACGAAGTACATGGGTGTACCAAATGAAATGCTCAGTGAGTGTACATATTAAGCATGTGTAAACTCTACACCTTCAGTTCACAAATTTATAAAGCTTTGTATATAGGCCTGCTTTGTTTCATCCGGTAACCCCATTAGTGACCTTGGAGTCAACAGGTTCATTCTTGTAATGAGTGAATAAGCTCAGCAAAAATGCTAACAATGTAGGCGTTCAGTTATCAGTTGCCAGTTGGTACTGCTATGCTTTTTACCAAGAAGTAACAAAGATGTGACACTGTGGAATGTCCATGATTGAAAGTTCTGATTGTACAGATGATTATTAAATACTGGAAACTGAACTGATGTTATATCGTCTATATGGTTCACGGTAAAGAAAAGGAAAAGAAAAACACTTCTGAGTATCAAAGCACATCCATCCATGTAAGGTAGTCCAAAAACAATTCCAAGGTATTTGTTTGTGAATATTTCTTGGTATTGACTGATTCTTATATTTATTTGTTGCGAATATCTACCTGAATACACAATTCCAGAGTTTAGAAAGTACTGAGTCGTGTGTTATCTAGCTACTGACAACCTACATGGGTTAATGCTATATGTGCCCATCAATCCATGTAAAGTATCAGAAGGCTAATCATTTTATGATAATTAATTTTAAATGAAATGAATAGAAACAGTCTTTCTGAAAAAATAATTAAAAGAGAATTAAACGGGACTGTAGTTTCAGTGACTTGGCTGACACTGCTAAGTCTTTCTTTGTGGTTCTCACACAGAAGACTCAGTCAATTGTTTGCTGTACTTGTCAATTTAAAATAGAGAGTATTTTACATATTAGTGTAGGAACTTTACCTTAAAGTGTAAAGCACCTTGAGAAAGCTGTTCTTGTGATTTGGTACTGTATAAATATAATGGAATGTTTAACCTTTGCCTCAGCATGTTTAGTTCTGAAAAAGCGATTTGTACCTCCTCCCGGGAACAATGTAGGGCTCCTCCTCTTTTAAGGAAAATGTACAAACCATTATGCTACGAAGACACAGTTTCTTTGCTTTTTGAATTTAAACTTGTTTGTTTTGTTTTTCTGGGAATTGGTTATGAAGGTTAAAACTACTGTTTCGCAACATCTTATTTGGGTGCACACTGTCAGAGTGTACTTATCTTTCTCTCGGTGTAATTGTTTCTCGGCAGAAAGGAATGACAAGCTTGTGAAATGTTACTGATTCAGATGCAGGAACTGGAAACAAACAAATGATTACTAGAATCAAAAAGCACATGCAGAGCAGTTGAAAGGCATCCACAGTTGGCTCCTCTACAGCAATAACTCCTACAGAGAGACGGATGAGAGAATAAGAAGATCTAATTTTATTCTTATTCCAGCACAGAGTCTTGACCAGCCAGAGCTGTGCACAGTGAAGTTGTTGTTAATGTCAAAATATTACAAATATTACATAAAAACAGTGATATGATGAACTGCATAGAGGTTTCTCTGAAGTTTGTATTAATTTTGTAATTCAATGGAAAAATAAATGACAGCCTCCCTCACTAGAAGTTTTATAAGTTTGCTCAAAAAAATGTAACTGGTGCCTTAGTTGCTTCATCCGACATTCTCACCATAATAGTCACACACCAAAAATAGTGGACAACTGGCCTTAGTCTCCTTTTATTTTGAACATATTTTATGCTTTTGTTATCTGGTTTTACTAGTTTCTCATTTAGTTGTGTATTTTTTTTTTAAATTGCTGTACTAATCTCAGGTGACCTTGAGGTTTTGAAAGGCACCTATATATAAAAATGTGTTATCATCATCATCATCGTTGTTGTTGTTGTTGGTGGTGGTAGTAGTAGTATTAAGCTAATGTGACATGGTTAGAAGTTACTTGCCTTAAAAACCTCAACAACAAAATATTCTTAATGGAGAGGATGATTAAACAGCCTGCTGTAGTGTAGTGTTTTAGCACAACCAAATGATATGAAAATGTACTGGTCATGTGCAACACTTAAAAATTATGCTGAAGTTTATAGATCTTAATCCATTTTAAAAGAGTTATACAAAACATAATCACACCTCTGGTAAAGGATCACCATTTTGACACCCTCAAGGAGATCCAGCAGCCATTGCAAGATGATTTCTGTGGAGTGATCTTAAAATAGCAAGCCTGCTGAGAACAGCTCAGATGTGCACCAGATGAGGACCTTACATCTGATAAAGGCCAGATTTAACGCTCAGAGCGGTTCTATCACACACAATGGCAAAAAACAAAGAACACACCCTATATCACAAAATCTCAAAATAATCCTATATCACAAATTTGCTTTACTTATAATCAGTAATTCATAATACTTATGATATGTGATACAGTCTCACAGGCTGATCTATGTGCGGCTATTTTCATTGATGCTTAATAAAAGGAGTGTTACTATAAACATATGCAGTGATAAGATCTGACGTCCTCTGACCTAGTTTTTCTTTTTTCACTATCTTAACCAGTCCTGCCACATTTACAGAGAACTATGAGAGGGCGTGGCTGTACTTTCTTGAACACACTACTTATGCACGTACACACACCGAGACACCTCATAATTGAGAGTGTGAGCGGCCAAGGTGGGACATCTCTGGATTTGTGTGCTGTCCACCTTACCTGCATTAAGGTATCACATTTTCCTTTTGTTATTATTTTGTGTATTTCTTGTAATACGAGGCTGTGCTTGTTGTTTTTCTGGCATATGTTGATTAGTGAGATTTAGGAGTAAAATGTAATAGTTTGGGTCACTCATCAAACAGCATGTAATGAATCTTGGAGCCATAATGGATTTGGATTTTAAATTTAGTAAACAAATCAGTTCTGAGTTGCAAAAAAAGCTTTTTCCAATTAAGGCAAAGCTTAAGCCAATTTTGTCAGGGCATGACTTTGAGAAAATAATACATGCCTTATCTCAACTCGGCTTGACTATTGCAATGCACTTTATGCTGGAGTCAGCCAAGCATCCCTCTCACATCTTCAGCTTGTACAAAATGCTGCTGCCAATCTCTTAACTGGCACACAGGCATGGAAATATCTCACCTTTCATTCCCTCCTTTAACTGGCTTCCTGTTTATCATAGAATTAATTTCAAAGTCCTAATGTTGACTTATAAATGCTTAAATGGTCTTGCTTCTCCATACTATTCTGATGTACTTCCCTCGCAGGCCCACAGATCAGCTGGCTTTGGTTGTCCCAAAAACTAGGCTGAAGCTTAGAGGAGAAGAAGCTTTTTCAATTGTGGTTCCCAAACTTTGGAATGCATTGCCTGTAAATGATAGGCAGTTTTTAAGTCTCTTTTGGACACACTTCTTTTTTGGACCGGTGTGAGTTGATGTTGATGTGTCTTTGTTTTATTTTATGTACGTGTTTGAATGTGAGTGGTCTTATCGTTTGTTTTTTGTCTTGTTTTTGTTTTTCTGTACAGCACTTTGGGCAAACTTTCTGTTTTTAAATGTAGTTTATAAATAAATTCGATTTGGATTTGGATCATATAAACCACAGAAAAGTTGAAGAATTCTTAGATCTCCAAACCCCAACCATCCCATCTCCAAGGATAATTTTCAAGCAGTGAGATAACATTTTGCAATGGTTTTGCAGCTACCAGAACACCAAACGTGCTCCACATATTTGTGGGCACTTTAGTGGTTTATTCTGTGGATTTTAGAATTTTAGCTGAGTCATATTATGGCTGTAATGTTGTTTACTTCAGCTACTTTGTGCTTTGTGGGTATGACCTTCTTAATGGAAGTTAAAGATTGAGCATAATCATGATAATTGTGCTTTGTAATCATCTCTTGGCTGCAAACCAAGATGATGAACACACTGTTTTTTAATTTTGGATATAATTCCTCTTTTGTTCCCTCTTCCATAAGAACCCCTGACAAATGTTTTAATGCCAAAATTAGGAAAGTTGGCAAAGTAAGTTATATGTTTATCTAGGAAATGTGCTAAGAGGATTTTTTTAAGCTTTTGATTTTTGTCCTAAATGGAGCCTGTGATCTGCATCTTTCCTTGCTCATATAACAATTTCTAGTAGTAAATCATTATCTCAATGCTCATGAATTGAGCACGATTCAACTCATGGTTGATGACTCAAGCAAAAAAATCGAATATTTGACAATGGTACTAGTTTCTTTTGACAAATAACTAGCTCTCTTTAACCTGCAGGATTTCACACTTGTGCATGTATTTCCCTCCCTCACAAAACAAATACCTGACCTGCATGTAGTAGCTGTGGGACAGACAGATGAACCATCCTGGGATTTAACTGCAGAACAATAACAATACTGTCCAGCCCCATAAAACTCTGAAACAGGATAGGCTAGCATGAGAAGTTTACACATGAGACAGAATTATGCATGGCTTCCCGTGAAAATAAACTTTCAGAAGTATTTGTGAAATGTGTTGCCCAACATGAGTCTGCTCAAATGTTACCTGTATAAAGATAAACCTGTACCTGTGGGTTCTGAACAAAATCTCGATCAACTTCATTCCTGAAATCTTCTGACCATACTGTTCAGATTTTAGTCATCAAAGAGAGATATGTGTGAGGGAGTTCGCCTTGTAATCGGAAGGTTACCAGTTCGAGCCCTGGCTTGGACAGTCTCGGTCGTTGTGTCCTTGGGCAAAACACTTCACCCGTTGCCTACTGGTGGTGGTCAGAGGGCCCAGTGGCGCCAGTGTCCGGCAGCCTCGCCTCTGTCAGTGCGCCCCAGGGTGGCTGTGGCTACAATGTAGCTGCCATCACCAGTGTGTGAATGTGTGTGTGAATGGGTGGATGGCTGGATATGTAAAGCGCTTTGGGGTCCTTAGGGACTAGTAAAGCGCTATATAAATACAGGCCATTTACCATCTTAACCCTGTTATTTTGTTGCTAGACATTTGATACACTAAATTTAAACATGACTTCTATGCATTGATTCTCATAATAAATAAATAGCTTGTTAGATAACTGCTTCATGACTCTTTGCTCCTCTCTTGGGTTTCACTTGTTTAAAAAAGTCAAACAGCACTCACATTAAAACACACCAAACACCCAAAGTACAACTAGCATCACCTAGTGATAAATTCAACCCGACACGCTGATCAGAGCATATGACACAATAAGACAATTTTGTGTTTTCAGGGACTGAGCACAGTTGCGGGACAAAAGCTACGTTACAGAAGCCTCAGTTGTTCTCTGAAGAAAGTCTTAATGAAGTTGTTATCAGTGGTTAGTGAGAAGTCCTCCCAGCAGCTACTTGAGAAGGAAGGTTATCACCTCAGATAACATGATGAGCTTGATTATGAGCAAAAGTGTTTCAAAGGTCAAGTGTGATAGTAAAAGTATCACACACACAATTACATATTCAATCAGAAAGTGACACATGTAGAAAAAAACTTGACAGCTGGATATTTAGAAGGCTTTAGTTTAACATGCTTTGAGTGAAGAGAGGAATTAAAGCTTAAAGCTGGGGAATAACAAATACTTGAGCCAGTAGGGGGCAGTATACTCCGTCAGAATTGATGTTTTGCTGTTTACGCACATGACAATCTGTGAAGGTTTTATTTCACTACACTGTAAGCAATACCTCGGTTAAATTGGATTAAAGGATCGGGAGCTACATTTGATCCGCTTTTATGATTTTACTATAATCCAGCAGTTTTTTATTCCAAAGTTGAAATACAAGTGACAGCTGGGAGTGACAGATCTGTTCCTCTGACATGCCTTGACGTGGTTTGTCAGAGTACAAATGCCAAAGGACACCTTTTGTGTAAAAGTGAAACCTTTGACAAAGTGCATCAAGTTTATTTGTGTGATCAGCCAGATGAAATACCATGTAAGGTGCACCATTATCCCATCCTTTATTATTTATGCCACCAATACGATTGAGAGCATACAGCAGTAAATTTGCCAAATCATCACACTGGAGAAGCTGTAACCTTCTCCAGTGACTGCTTAGTCACTGAAATAAACCAAACCAACATAAACCAAATTAGTTATGTGGTTTATGTTGCTTAAAATCACAAATGTTATCATCCATATGTTGAAACTCTCCTTAAGATTGTTTGCATCTCTCTTTTGCTTTCAGAAAGATGTCTCTATATGACAGTTTTTTATGTGAAGAACAGTTCCAGTGCTCCATATGCCTTGATGTATTCACCAACCCTGCATCCACACCATGTGGACATAGCTTCTGCATGCAATGCATCACCAAATACTGGAATGGAGCTAAGGTCTTATTTTTTTGATTTCCTTCATTTTCAGCTTTTTCATTCCCTTACTTTCTGTTGACGTTCAGAGAAGTTATTTAACATATTTTCGTCATTCCTGCTGATGTCCTTTCTTTTTCTATTGTTTCCATCTTTACTTATATCTTATTTCCATCTTTCCTTCCAGGTTTTCAAGTGTCCTCTGTGTAAAAAGAGCTTTGAAAAGCGACCAGACCTCCAGATTAACAGAACACTACGAGAGATCACTGACCAGTATAAATCTATGAAAAATGGAGTAGTAAAGAATAAGAGTGGAAGAAAGGGAACTGGAGGGCATGGAAGCCCGTCAAGCCATTTATTTGATGAACTGAAGAAAAAGCTGTGTCACCCTGTGCGAAAGACTCACCAGACCTTTTCTCGGAGTAAGAAAACTTCTGTGTTTCCGTCTGTAATAATTTATAGAGTACTTTTCAAAGCTCAAGTACAATCTGGAGGAGTTCTCAGATTTCAGAGTAGGCAATTCAGAGTACTTGGTAAATGACTGTCCTGTCATAATTATGTTGCACAACAGCAAACTTATACAAGACTACTGACAGAGGTTTCTTCCTGTTACAAGGGAGTTTTTCCTTCCCACTGTTGCCAAACAGTAACTACCTTACAATATAAAGCACCTTGAGGCGACTGTTGTTCCGAATTGGCTCTGTATGAATAAATCTGAATTGAATTGAATTACATTTAATTAAATTGAATGTGTACTTTCACCTTTTGTGGATTACGAAAGATGAATGCTGAATAATTATTCCACCCAGAAAAAAACAGCAGTTCAAAGAAATCATGATTAGCAGAATGTTAACATG
>NW_005187678.1:4706-9364 GCF_000239375.1 Pundamilia nyererei | reverse complement strand
GGCCCTCGAGGCCTGGAGTTGCTTACCCTTGCTCTACACTGTTTCTATTCAATATATCATTTTTAAACATTTGGTTTCAGGTCATGCTGCATATAATATGAAGTTATGTAGTGATTATTTGTTTCCAGAAGGAGGTATTTTGTAAGATATGCTCATTGACTACTGTCTGACATACATTATCACAAACAGATCCACCCTTGTTCCCCACGTCTGTTTCAGAACACCAATAGGCTGAAGGTCAAGTGAAGTCAGTACTGTGTAACATGAATGTTTGTGTATTTTAGATACTGCTGACTGTGTCAGAGCGGACAATCCAGGACATGATTATCGAGAGAATCAACAAGATCGAAGAGATAAATATGTCAGTGACAGAGCTGGAGGTAAAACACAAACACATTCTTGTGTAAGACCACAGGTGCATGGTAAAACCTGTAAATCCTCATATCACTTCAAGGTTTTTGTTAAACCAGCAGTCCCCAACCTTTTTTGCACTGGTTTAACGTCACACAATATTTTCACGGACCGGCCTTTAAGGTGTCAAGGATCAATGCAAAACAATAAAATTATACGACCAAGACAAAAACTGTGCTATTTAGCGAATTCAGTGTGTATTTCTGTAACTTTATTAGCAGCGTCCTCCTGAAATGCGCCAACAACATTGAGAGTAACGTCCTCCTTTCTGCCCCTTAATGCTCTCTGGTCACTATGGTAACATTTCTTTCAATATAAGACTCACAACTATAACATGGGAAAAGACCCAGGGAAACCGAGTTAATGATAAAAACCCTGAATACCATAAATTTCACAGCCTCAACTCCCGCGGCCCGTACCAAATGACTCATGGACCAGTACTGGTCGTGGCCTGGGGATTGGGGACCGCGGTGTTAAACAATTTCTATTTCAATTTCCCTTTTTATGTTCGCACCTGATGGCTGCCCTTCCCTGACCCTGGTTCTGCCAGAGGTTTCATCCTGTTAAAAGGGAGTTTTTCCTTCCCACTGTTGCCAAAGTGCTTGCTCATAGGAGGTCATATAATTATTGGGGTTTTTCTGTGTAATATTGTAGGGTATACCTGTTGTGTGACGGCTGTGTGCGGACAGGAATAGGACCCAAGGTGCAGACTCCAGAGACAAACTTAAACCAAAACAGCTTTAATGCTGAACTCAAACATAACATAACTGGGAAAAAATCAAATAAACTAACACCGGTGGACTGACAAAACACACAGCAAAATAAACGGTAGATCGCGACACTGACAAACTGAAACACTGGGCTTAAATACATAGAGGGAGCAATCAGGGAATGGGCAACAGGAGGGAAACACAGCTGGGGCAAATCAGGCCTAACAAGACAAAGGAGAAGCAAAACCAAACACATTAACATGAGACATGGACTTTCAAAGTAAAACAGGAAACCCAAAACACAGACTGAACAAAAGACACAGACTCACATGCAAGCACTACAACAGAGGGAACAGAGACGTGGGACCAGGACAGACACAGACACTGACTGGATGTGGGGATACAGCAGACAGGGGAGACAGCAACTAAGGAACACAGACAGAAAACCAGAACACTAAAACTCTAACCAACCCCACCCAGAGAACCTAAACTAAGAATGATCCTAAAAACCATAAAGCAAAGCTAGAATATAATGAAATAACAAAATCAAAGAACCAAAAACACAAAACACTGGGTCAACGACCCAGGGACCCTAACAATACCTTACAATATAATGCACCTTGAGGCAACTGTTGTTGTATAAATAAAATTGAATTGAATTTTTCAAACTTAAATTATGTATTTCTACATGTTGGGAGCTTATTAAACAATATCTATAGCCAATTTTACATAAAAGTGCAGGTGTATTTCCCTGATCTACAATTTATATCTGATTACCAAATCCACATATTACATTTTAAGTTAAAAAAATATATATTTTTTTCCAATATTATGTTTTTCTAAACAACAAAATCATTTATGAAACACTCTCAAGTTTTAATTACATTATTCAAACTTTGGTAAAGTTTTTATGTTTCTAACTTTTTACCTTGCATTTTAGGATTTCTAGACATTTTGCACATGTTCTTAGATTTTTAGTTTTGCAAAATTTAGGTTCCTTACATTTGAAATCTGAGCTGCAATTCACAGATGCTGCATATTTCCATGTGATGTGAGAATTTTTATTTACAGGGGAGATTAATATATATTTTAAACCAAAACAAATTAAACAATTATGTATCTCATATCACTCTGTCTAACTTTCCAGCTGGCAGTGGACCGAGAGACGGCGGGCAGCGTTTCTCTATTCTCGAGTTTGGTTTGTTTCATTGAACGTTCCCAGGCAGAGCTGGTGGAGGCGATGGAGATCAGCCGGAAGGTGGCACAGCGCCATGCTGAATCCATGACAAGGCAGCTGGAACAGGAGATCGAACAACTAAAGAAGAGACAAAGCGAGCTTTCCAAGCTTGCCCAATCAGATGATCATTTATACTGTGTGAAAGTGAGAATTTAAGGATGAATGTGAAGATGCTAGTACACGCCCATGTTCCAATACTATTTGTTCTGTGCTGTTGGCAAACTGACATACTGAATCAGACTGAGGAAAGTAAAAAAGTAGAGGTGGTAAATGTTATTTATACAAATAAATAGCAGATAACCACAGAACTGACAAAATGTTCTTATACATCAAAATGCATTTGCATGTATCATTAAGGCATACTAATGCACTCATTGGTCAGACACTGGCCAGGCCCATTAAGTATATAATGAAAAATTAATATGCACGATTTGTTTATCTAGAATCTAGTAAAAGATATACTATATGGGTGTATACTTGTATGGCTTTTGATTTACCTATACATATACATAACATGCATGTGACAACAATCTGTTTAAGGTCAAATTCACGTGGATTGAAATCCTATTACCTTAAGTATATTTATACTTTTACTGAAGCAAACATTAAACTACTCATATAGTTTCTAAATAAAGTAAACTTGACTTGATAAGTTAGGGTGAAAAGAGATGTAATGTACACTTCACAGATTGGAGATATCAAAAATGATTATATTCAATATTTGCCAAATTATATGTCACTGACATCAAATGAGTGACACGAAGCTTTTGTAAGCTTTTATAAGAGCACATAAGTGCCCGTTTGTTGTGTAAGGAACATTTTAGTCTATTATTAGGTGGTTGCTTGGCAACGTGACGGTGACTTAATGTCTGATAAGCTTTGATGCTCAACTCCTGATCCTGTAGGAAGAGTTGGCATTTTGGTAAATACTGACAGGAAAAAATTTCTAACATTTCTTTCCACCTGCTCCCTAGACGTTCCCAATTCTGTCCAGCCCTCCACCTACCAAAGACTGGTACAAAGTGTCGGTGAATTCTGACCTGGGGACAGAGTCCATTTACATGTCTATATTAGCTCAGGTGGAGAAGTTTGCCAAAGAGCTGAAGAATATCACAGAAAAAGGTCAGTGTAATGAAAAGCATTCAGCTGGTTTACACATATAATATACAAAGAAGACACAAAATCTGTGAGAACAGGGAATTTTTAATTAGTTCAGACTCAACATACGGAGCAAAAAAACCCAACAACTCTCAAAACACATTTAGGCGATAGATAACAGAGTCTGGCTGTTATATAAAAAAGAAACTTTAAATAAATTTCTTGGCTGATGCTTTTGTGTTTTTCTGTAGCTGCAAGTGAAATGCTAAATACTCAGCTAGTGCTGGTCTGGGTAATAAGCTGCATCCATAAACTGTACCAGTGTAATGCACAGATACCCATATGTTAATTAGTGCTAAGTAGGAGAACAATAGAATACTATAATTCTGATCACCAAAATGCAGACACAAACTTTTTATGACCCATACCACACATCGGGGTATATTCAACAGACATTGGACAAGAGAGGTGTGGAAGAGAGTGCAGGTAGGGTGAAGTGGGTGAAGACAAGTGTCGGGGGTAATTGAAGATGTTAAGATTTTTATTGGGCATGAACAGAATTAAAACTGAGTAGATTAAGTGCAATCTACAATCTAGGATCTAGACAAGCCCAGAGAGGCAAGGCTGAGATAGTTTGCACATTTGAAGAGGAGGTGGGTGGATGGTGGGTTTACTGAATAAAGGATATTGAAGATGAAGCTGATAGGGATGAGGAAGAATATCCCCTAAGAGAAGATTCATGGATGTAGTGAAGTTGGTTAGTGTGAGTATAATAGAAGAGAATGCTAGGGGTAGGGTGAGGTGGTGGCAGATGATTCGCTGTGATGACCCAAAAGGCACCAGCTAGAAGATAATCAGTCAGATAATCTTATTAAAAACACGCAAGTGAAAAAAACTCTACTTTAAGAGATCTTTCACGTAGAAAGCAGCGTGGAGATTCAGCAAATGGCTCCAAAACCTGTATGAAGCTTTTTCACTAATTTGCATGTACTATGCAATTGTTTTTATTGGCTATTCATGGTCTTCTTGTGTACTATATGTCACTACTTCCTGTGATTCCCTGTCTCTTCATTGCACAAATGCACATTACACTGTGGCATGAGCATGCCCCAATGGGTGCCCATGCACTGTGCTTTGCATGTCTAGTCAATAAACACAATAAACCTGTTATTTGTCCAATAATTCCTCATCAACACAGAAGT
>NW_005187678.1:1937-4032 GCF_000239375.1 Pundamilia nyererei | reverse complement strand
AAGTTCTTTACATCTTCTTTCAACACAGTGGATGTAACTCTGGACTCCAGTACCGCCCATCCAAGACTGGTGCTGTCATCAGACCTGAAAAGTGTGAGGCTCCTGTTCAGTTACTAGACCATTACAATCATGCTGAAATGACTTCCTGTGTCCTCTTGTCTTGGAGCCTCTCTTTTAGCATAAATAGAGAACAGTAGAAAAAGAAGATGTAAAATCTCCATGAAATGAGCTGTAATTATAAATTGTATATTTCTGCAGGTGAGGTGTGGAGATCGACACCAACTGGTGCCAGACAACCCAGAGAGGTTTGAAAAAGTTGTCTGTGTTATAGGGAGGGAGCCAATCTCTTCTGGAAAACATTATTGGGAGGTATGAGGGTTTGCCCTTTCCAAGAGTCAAAAGTCTTGAAAATCATTGCTCATATATTATAATTCAGTTCTTTATTGTTGATTAAACTTGATTCCATACTGCTTTCATTACAAGATACAATTGTGTTCTAAATAAACAAATGTTGGCCAAACATCTTGGCTTCTTCAGACTTACATGCGTTTCACTATTTGAGTGAAGGATTGTGGTTTGTTTGGTTTGAAAAGGTGGACGTGACAGGGAAGACTGACTGGGACCTGGGTGTGGTCAAGTATTCCGTCAGCAGGAAGGGGAAGATTGAATACACCCCAGACAATGGATTCTGGTTCCTCAGTTTAAGAGACAAGTGAGTTAAACACATTGTTGAAGAGTTCTCCAAATTATTGGCCGTTGTAGCTGAAGGAAAAATGCTTATTTCCCAAATGGTTGGCGGTGGTTCCCAGAAGCATGCTGCTTGTTGTCACTTTGGTTGCTAGAAGATTGCCACAATTGCTTGCAGATTTTCATGTGTTTCTGCAAGTATGTGGTTAACTACTTGTGGTAATACAACATTATGGTGTGACACAAACTGGAAAGGGAGAAGGTTCACCTTCAAAGTAAAAGTTGTACCTCAGAGCTACAGTCAACATGTTTCATATGGTACAACTTCCACTTTGAAGGTGAATGGTCTCCATTTGCAGTCTGTATATATATTTTTAGTTTCAATATAGGTCTGAGAGAAGCTAAACAGTATTTGTGGATAAATCGTTACTTAGTCACTTCCATTTAATTATGACCGCAACATATTGTCCAGCGCAGTACTGTAGTATAGACCTATTTAACACCATATACAGTTTACACAAGGCAATTTTATTTCTTATATGAATTTTATTTATTTTAACGGTCATAAACTGGCTGTGACACGTGACAATAATAACAACTGTACTCCATTAAAACATTCACAGTAGGTGGTATATCCAATCTTTAAATGATGACCTGATGAATCCTGCTTCTGGGTCCAAACTACTTTGCGTTTATTAAGGCTGTTGTGTTTTTAACATGTTTTAATGCTTTGTATCTTGTTCTATTTAATCTGAACAGCCCCCTAAAAACAGCCAGTGATCACTGTTAGCCTCTCTCAGTTTTTATTATCACTGTTCATTTTAAAGCTCAGTTTGAAAACCTTACAATGTAACTATAGCCCAGTTTAACCAGAGCTTCTATGTACCCTCTGGTGGACCAGTTCTAGGTTTGTGAGGTAGTGTTAAAGGGAGAATGGTTTACAGGAGGCAGGTGAGTTGAGGAGAACGCTGTATTATCCCACAAATGATAGCACTGCAACATAGACACAACTATAGCTGGCAAAACAATTTATAACCTAAACAATCTCAGTCATAAAATTACTGTTAAGGGTCTCTGAGTCTCCACATGGGTGTCAGTGATACAAAGTCTCAAGTCAAGAGTCAGAAGAATAAGTCAAGTCAAGCTCGCTTTTTCTTGGAGAAGAAGATGAGAAAAAAAATCAGAAAAGAAGATTTAGTGGGTGCACCCTCAGGTCTTTTTCTACTGTCAGCACTGTTATGTGGTCTGGGCGTGTTCTACCAAACCGCGAATCTTCAAATCAACTAAGGACGATCATTGCGGCAGACAAATTCTAGGGCCTGGGATGGTTCGACATCTCCTCTCAGAGGAGAGTTCCAACATCTGAAATCCATGAACAACCACAAATGGGATGGAAGGGGGAAAAAAA
>NW_005187678.1:0-1295 GCF_000239375.1 Pundamilia nyererei | reverse complement strand
TTTTATTAATAATTTTTATTAATATTATTTAATATTAATCCTCCAAACACTGTTTTGAAAACTTCATCAGTGCCTACCCAACTTACCCACACACCGATAGACTTGGGAAGAAGGCACCATGCTCGCTACATCAGCTAGCAATGCTATCTTTTACAACACTCATCAAGACGGTCGGAAGTACTATAATTTCCGTATAAACAACCTCTGGTTTTCTAGGTGATTCCGTTCTGCTCCTCCTGAACCAAATACTGGTTACAGGCTGTTATTTTTTTCCACTACAGAAAGTATTTTTCCTCATTAATCAGGGATTGTTTGTTTTAGCCTTTCACTGTAGCCTCATCTACACTGCACTTGGAATGTCCTTCAGTAAGCATGAGGAGGCAGGATCTACTTCTCCTAACCAATCACATGCAAGAATGTATGGTTTAAGCCAATAAGGTGAAAGGATGGCAAAATAAATTTGATAGACAGATTTGAGACAATAGAGAATAGGTTTGGCAAAGAAGAGCAAATAAACTATAGTGAATTATAAAATATAGAATTATAAAAATAGATTAGACAGAACAGGAAAAAGAAGAACTGTGGAACCTCAATTCCACTGGGCTACACCAGCCCATGCAGCAGTGACTAACCTCGTACTGTAGATGGATTATCTCAGTTGTTCTCCTGACTAAAGTTTGGTCTGTTTACAGCATCTTGCCATGCGATTGCATTTGTTCCGAACCTTCGGGAACCCTCACGTTAACTTTTATCAAGTGGAAAAAAGTTAGCGTTCGGCGTCCAGCTTCACAGTGTTTATATATGCTAACGATAGCAGTGTAGCTAGCCACCATGTTAACCCTACTTCAGTAACCCTACAAACACCATTGCTGTTTGGTTTTCTGTCTTCACTTATTTTGGAAGTGATAGCTGAGCTGTATGTTTCAACTTTTGCTGTGGCTTTTAAGCTGCCGGATTTTTGGCTTCACCACCTCCTTCATGGTTTGTGCACGTTGAAGCTGAGTTTTCTTTTTTTTGGCTGTTTCAGCCAACGAAACGAAATACCATCATGTGGTGGCCTTACTCGATCTGCGGAGGGTCATGTGATGACCTTCCTCCGGGATCCCCCCCACCCAAGGAAATGACACCACTCATTCGCTACCCCCTCTCTGTTGAAGAGTGGGCTGAGAAACTCCTCTCTCTCTCTCTGGCCTGGATGATGGCCTCTCAAGCTCATGGAAAGTATGCTATCCTTGCTAGGAATGGATGATGACGGATTCATCTTCACTTACATATTCCTCCAACAGTAAGCTGGC
>NW_005187677.1:724926-726041 GCF_000239375.1 Pundamilia nyererei | reverse complement strand
TAAGTTGCAGTGAGGCTATCAGACAGCAGATGATGATTAATAAAGTCCATGTGATCCATAGAAGAATCATAAAGTAAAAAGATGATGATGATAAACATGAATCTACATACCAATCAGATGGTGTCTTCTGAATCAGGGAGGAGGCGGTGTGATCCTGGGAACTGTGATCATGAAACCGATCCGCCCAAAAACAGAAGTAAGTGAATAAAAGTCACATGATTGGACTTGTGAATAGATGATTGTAGCTAATTCTGCTTATAAAAAAATAAGACGAATAAGGGGAAGTAGAGTAACAAGGTCTCGATTGTCTAAAGGTTTTAATCAAAAATGAGATTTTTGCCGCTTTTTGTATGATTTTTTTTTTTCAAAGTTCTCACCAGCCTTGTTCCTCTTTTTTCTGCCAATATTGAAAGTTGTGGATTAAAAGCGCATCGTCCATCACTGTACTGTGGGTACTGTGGGTTTCACTGACTTCACAGCCTACAATCTGCTTGTTGCTGCTGCTGAGGACTTTAAAGGTTTTGGGACTTTGACGTGTCATCAGGTTTGTTTCAGTCCAGGCAGCAGCAGTCAAGTGTCCAAACTGGCGCAAAATACGCCAAAGCCTCAATTAGTAGTGGTCACGTGACTTGGGTGTCTCCTACCAGTGTTTGAGAAACTGTGAATAAAGGGTTTAAAGACTCTAACTTGGCCTGAGTCTGGCAGCCTTGTTGTCAAATCTGATAGATATGTTCATTAAATTCTCTAAACCAGGGATGTCAAACGTAAGGCCCGCGGCTATAATCGGCCGACAAAAGACTCCAATCTGGCCCCACTGCGCTGGATAGTTTTGGAAATTGTGAAGGAGGGCATAAATTTTGGACTTTTAACTGAATTTTCATACGTTTCACAAATTTTCCATTCATGCTACACTGAAGTAATGAAGTAAGAAATGACAGAAAAGTTTCTGTTTTTTCTGTTTGTTTTTTTAATAAAGAAAAGCAAAAAAATACACTTTCTTATAATTAACACAAATTATATTTTTATAATTACAGGACAGTCTGGACGTTTAGCTACCAGAACCGCTTTTTCCGTAATTTTACTTTACTTATTATTCATATGTTCATGCCAAGCCA
>NW_005187677.1:722333-723424 GCF_000239375.1 Pundamilia nyererei | reverse complement strand
GACTTGAGGATAAAGACTTGAGACTTACTTGAGACTTGCAAAACAATGACTTGGTCCCACCTCTGCATTTCAGTGCATTCAAATAATTTACTAATAATTTACAAGACTGTGTGATTTTGTACAGATTTTGCCACTCTTAAAATAAATAAGTAAAAATAAAACTCACAACCATGTGGCTCCTTCAGACAAATCAGTGTAAATTTCATCTTTTTGTAACTGAGTCTGTGTTGACTAATATGGTATTCAAACTGCATTTGTATCAGATTTATATCAGTGTAACTCTGTGTGTAGTGTTTGCTCAAAGTCACCGTGATCACACACATCATGGCTCTCTGCAGAAACACCCACATGGTGTCAGTGAAAACCTGGTTCTTTCTCCATCAAGCAGATTCTGATTCATTCCTTCAATTTTGTTTAAATTGTAAAGTGTTTTTTTTTCTACTTTTACTTTTCTGTTTTTCATCCTCTTCCCCATTTATTTTTATTTATGGTAATTGATTGGTTTAATTATCGCTGATGTTCAGAACTATGAATAGTGACTCTGTCAGTATTTGCAGATGTCCACAAGGTGGCACCATTCCATACATATGTACATGGTACAAATGCTTATACATATGGTACTATTACGGTAATAATGAATGAAATATCAGTTTATTTAAATATTGTGCGGCAGAACCGGCTCTCTGTTTAAAATAAATTAAATCTCTGATTCTATGATTATTACCCAGTAGGCAACCAGAGCTTAGATCAAGACTCACATACCCAGTTCTAACTGCTTCTCAGTTCTTTGGATTTTAAATCAATTATAACATATTATAGGCATCCTGCACAGATCACATGACTTCATCACTAAGGCCAGACGGTGATGATAATGTTATTTTCTGTTGTGTCTCTTCAGATCACAGTGTGCCCAGGTGCCAGGTTGTGGGACGCTGCTGTTTTCAGCCTCTTTGTTGGTGTTGACAGCTGGCTGCTGCTGGTAGCGATGCTCATAATAACGAGGCTTTTCCTGTTCTTCATCAGTCCACTGCAAATAAAGCTCCCTCAAATCTGTTAAAATAAGGACAGATGAAAGATCAGACCTGGAGAAT
>NW_005187677.1:719422-721295 GCF_000239375.1 Pundamilia nyererei | reverse complement strand
GTGCAAAACATCAGTTAATCTTTTCTTACACTGTGGATTATTTTCCAATTTATATAATAAAATAATAAATACATACAAACCCAAATCTTGCTGTTTTAGCAGCATCGTACAGTCAACACAGTTCAACTCATGCTTGGTTTCAGTGGAGAAGTGAAGACCTTTGTCCACAGTTTTCAGCAGCTTAATTACGAGTCAGTTATTTGAAGAACTCTCTATGTGAAATATCAATAAAACATGAAATATTGTCCTCACCTGACAAACACAAGTAAACCTGCCATTTGTCTTATTGACTGTACACGCCATCCTCACAGTGGGCGTCTGCACACAGTCTGAGTAAAGAAAATGTGATCATATCAACATTATAAGAGATGATCTTGATAATACATTAAAAAAATAATGATAATGCTGTATGGCAAAACTAGACAGTAACTTTGGTACATTAATGAGCCAGCAGTTTTCTGTGGGTTAAATGTGTGACTAACATAGAAACAGACAGAACATTTGCTATAAAGTACATTTGTATTACCAGAATGAATGTATGTATAACGTGTTGTTACTTACCCAATACACACAAATGCACACTCGGTAAATTTCCCCCCACATTTATTCCCTCTGTGCTGTGAAACTCTGGTCTGTATCGTCCTGACTCGTCTTTGCTCAGTTGAATCAGCATCATCATTTTTCCCTAAGATCACCTGTTTCTGTCTGCGATGAAAGATTATCCTTGCGTCCTTGAACCATCTCAGGCTCTCTGATTACTTTAACTTATATTTAAGTGACACAGTGAAGTTTGAGCCTGTTGCAGCGTACACACAATCATCCTGAGAGCCTTTGAAACAGAAAGATGAGATTAGCCATGTTAGAAAGGCTCTGAACGATTGTATGTCAATTTATAACATTTGAAGGACATTGTGTTATTCATACTAAATTCAGGGCTGTACCTAAACTTTGTTCCATCTACAGACTTCTTACAAATTTCCAAAGTAGCTGCCAAGAAATCACGATGCAGATAAAAAGTGTCAGACACTAACATTTAATTTCTGTGTTCATGAGCAACGCTGCTTTGCAAAGGTGTCCACATTGCATAGCTTGAGTTAGTACACAGCATGTAAACACATTTTCTGCATGTACAAATATCTTTGTGAGAATTTTCAAAATCTCCATAGAGATGTTATATCGTGTTTTAATTTGATAAATCATTGACAATCAGCTGATATTTCACAATCTTCTCAATAATGTCGACTACTTTAGAAGCTGACTACTTTTAGATTGACTGGAACTTTTTGAGATCACGACAATCATCATGACATTGCTAAGAAAACAAATATACTGTGAGTGTGCAGGTATGGTTTTGAAGAGGAGAGGCCTCGTCTGCTCTCATAGATAAAGAACAAAGCAAATGTGACACTTAGAACAAAGACTTGCTTCAGCAAATAATATATTTAAATATAATCTGTGATTATATAGTCAGAGATGTTGAAGAGGTAAGCAAGAACTGTCCTAATTTGGGTGATTATTAATAATTTAGACATAAAATATAAATGTATGTTTTTCCAAAATGACTTCTTCTTAAAATCTGATAATACAAACTGATTTTTGTTGTTGCCGCTACAGGGTCCTTTTCGTTTTTTCTTTTTCTTTTTCACTGTCAGAGGAAAGTACATTAAATTAAATTGCATAAGAAAATTAATATCCCGTCATTATTTTGTAAAATTAAATGTGTATTTTATTTCAAATAAGTGAGAAACACTTCTGTGAGTGTCGTGTGGCAAATAAGGTATGCATTGTTAATATCCGGAGATTCGGGGTGTCCCATGAAGCAAGATTAATGGGTTATTGAGATAAGCTGAACCTGAGTCAGAGCTCAAACTCT
>NW_005187677.1:712359-719402 GCF_000239375.1 Pundamilia nyererei | reverse complement strand
CCAGCAGTTTTCTGTGGGTTAAATGTGTGACTAACATAGAAACAGACAGAACATTTGCTATAAAGTACATTTGTATTACCAGAATGAATGTATGTATAATGTGTTGTTACTTACCCAATACACACAAATGCACACTCGGTAAATTTCCCCCCACATTTATTCCCTCTGTGCTGTGAATCTCTGGTCTGTATCGTCCTGACTCGTCTTTGCTCAGTTGAATCAGCATCATCATTTTTCCCTAAGATCACCTTTCTCTGTCTGTGATGAAAGATTATCCTTGCGTCCTTGAACCATCTCAGGCTCTCTGATTACTTTAACTTATATTTAAGTGACACAGTGAAGTTTGAGGCTGTTGCAGCGTACACACAATCATCCTGAGAGCCTTTGAAACAGAAAGATGAGATTAGCCATGTTAGAAAGGCTCTGAACGATTGTATGTCAATTTATAACATTTGAAGGACATTGTGTTATTCATACTAAATTCAGGGCTGTACCTAAACTTTGTTCCATCTACAGACTTCTTACAAATTTCCAAAGTAGCTGCCAAGAAATCACGATGCAGATAAAAAGTGTCAGACACTAACATTTAATTTCTGTGTTCATGAGCAACGCTGCTTTGCAAAGGTGTCCACATTGCATAGCTTGAGTTAGTACACAGCATGTAAACACATTTTCTGCATGTACAAATATCTTTGTGAGAATTTTCAAAATCTCCATAGAGATGTTATATCGTGTTTTAATTTGATAAATCATTGACAATCAGCTGATATTTCACAATCTTCTCAATAATGTCGACTACTTTAGAAGCTGACTACTTTTAGATTGACTGGAACTTTTTGAGATCACGACAATCATCATGACATTGCTAAGAAAACAAATATACTGTGAGTGTGCAGGTATGGTTTTGAAGAGGAGAGGCCTCGTCTGCTCTCATAGATAAAGAACAAAGCAAATGTGACACTTAGAACAAAGACTTGCTTCAGCAAATAATATATTTAAATATAATCTGTGATTATATAGTCAGAGATGTTGAAGAGGTAAGCAAGAACTGTCCTAATTTGGGTGATTATTAATAATTTAGACATAAAATATAAATGTATGTTTTTCCAAAATGACTTCTTCTTAAAATCTGATAATACAAACTGATTTTTGTTGTTGCCGCTACAGGGTCCTTTTCGTTTTTTCTTTTTCTTTTTCACTGTCAGAGGAAAGTACATTAAATTAAATTGCATAAGAAAATTAATATCCCGTCATTATTTTGTAAAATTAAATGTGTATTTTATTTCAAATAAGTGAGAAACACTTCTGTGAGTGTCGTGTGGCAAATAAGGTATGCATTGTTAATATCCGGAGATTCGGGGTGTCCCATGAAGCAAGATTAATGGGTTATTGAGATAAGCTGAACCTGAGTCAGAGCTCAAACTCTGCATCATGTTGCCACTGAAATGTGTAAGTACTCCTGTTTGGACGTCTATGCAGAAAATGTTCTCTGTTGTTGTTTTTTAATTACAGCCCAAATCTGCTGACAGGTCTTTTATAAATATTGCTTGAACTGCAACTATAAAAAGATGTAAGTGCTTTTTATGCAATTTTTTTCAAAGATATGTGTGGAAGGAAACCGTGACCTAGGACAAACTGATGGCATAAGATGTAAGTACAAGTCCTCCGGTTTGATATGCAAAAAAAATTATTGCTCTAACTTATGTGATTGCAGTTCTACAGGGATTTAAGAAAAAATATCCTAATTGAGGTTATAATTCATGCATGACAGGGTTAAATAACAATAATTACAATGACACACGTCATACATCTACAGTAACATTAAACGACCAGTGGGTGGCAGGGTATAGACACATCACGTTTATTGTGCAATTCTTCATCACTACAGAGTTCTGCACATAATCTGAGATCGTATTATCTCTATATAATGTTTATACATTAATATTATATTATATGAAGAAATGCTGATGATGCATTAAATAAAGACTGATGACAAAGGTGTAACACTTTTTTTAATGAGTAGATTAAAAATCAAAAACATAAAAACATAAAATACATTCATGTTCACATTGATGCCATATATGTGAAAACACTAATGTGATAAGGCTGAAAAGTGCTTCGCTGACTGCACACTGTAATCTATGGTTGAGACTGACATAAAGAGAAATTCAAAGAGAAATGTGATGTTTATTGTATAACCACAATAAATCTACTCTGTTGTTAGCTACCCACAACAAATAAACATATGGTCATATTTTCTTTTTCTAATTTTCCATATTCATTGAAACAAAGTTTCCCAAGTTGTTTGTCTTCAGGCTTGTTGGTTTGGATATGCCATGTCATTCACTTTTCTGTGTGAAAAGACTTTCTCATCATTGTGTTTCCATTTTAAGGTCAAGTTTTTTGCCCAGCTTGGTTTCAGAGAAACAATAAAGATACTGCCTGTTGCACCATACAGGTCAAAAACATCCTGGGAATCTTTGAATCAGACAGAAAGAAAAAAATCATAAAAAGATTACATCAGCCATGCTGCATGAGTCTTGAACGGTTGCTCTAACAGCCAAGATGAACTTGGCTGGAAGAAAAAAAAATGAAAGACAGAAAAACAAAACAGTCTGAATGTTGAATAATGATTACATTATATCCTGTTGTCTACCTCCAGACCACAGTCTGCACAGAAGTCAGGCTCCGGGACGCTACCAACCAGCTGCTTATGATGATGATGCTTCTTCAATGGAAGCTCAACTTTGTCTGTTAACACAAGATTACATGTCCGACTTGCAGAATTACAACCATCTCTCACTACTTTAGGTAAAAAGCAAAGCCTGCTATGAATAGCATCATAAATTTGATAGTATTGGGTCAGCTAACATGGAATCTGAATTAGAGAAACATAGTGCAGAGAATGGACACTGTGGTGGTGTTTGCAGGGTTTGTGAGTTTGGATTGCTTTGTGTCACTACTTTAACTAATGCTAAATACGAGCCACAAAAGGCTCATCAACTGCGAAGAGCTGGTTATAGCCTCTGAAGGTTGGGGCGAGGGGGTGCCGTTTAAATGGAGCAATGAAAACTCTCCAGAAAGACACTTATTCATTCAATAGTTCACATAAGTGTCACTGTTTAACCCCCCAAGAACAAAGATAGAGAGAACTGAGGATTTACACTAAACGTTTGTTTAATAGATGTTAAATTAAATGGTCATTGATAGGTTTTTTTTCCCGTCGTTGTGTTTATATATTTCTACATAGTAAAAAATATAGTGTAAACTATCCATTCATTCATCTGTCTTCTTCAGCTTATCCAGGGCCGGGTCGTGGGGGCAGCAGCCTAAGCAAAGCAGCCCAGACCTCCCTCTCCACGGCCACCTCCTCCTGCTTATCCGAGGGAATAACAAGGCATTCCCAGGTCAGGGGAAAGATATGATCTCTCCAGCGTGTTCTGGGTCTACCCCAAGGCCTCCTCCCAGTTTGATAGTATTGGGACATATTGGGACAGATTCCCAAACCAACTCTGTTGGCTCCTTTTGATGTGGAGAAGAAGCAACTCTACTGTGAGCCCCTCCTGGATGGCTAAACTCCTCACCAAAGCTTGTGACCATAGGTGAGAGTAGGGACAAAGGGACATCAACCGGTAAGTCGAGAGCTCAGTTCTCTCTTCACCATGATGGATCGGTACAGCGTCTGCATCACTGCAGCACCAATCCATCTGTTGCTCTTCTGCTCCCTTCTCTCCTCATTTGTGAACAAGACCCTGAGATACTTAAAGTCCTCCAGTTGGGGCAGTAAGTCGTCCCTGTCCCGGAGTTGGCACTCCACCCTTTTCCGGCTGAGGACCATGGCCTCAGATTTGGAGGTGCTGATTCTTATTCCTGTCGCTTCACACTGAACTGCAAACTGCCCCAAGCTAGAGGCCATCACCCAGTGCACCCTCACTATGTGTTTTGGCATCCCAGGTCTGTCCAGCAACCTCCCCCACCACCTGATCCAACTCATCACCAGGTGGTGATCAGTTGAAAGCTCAGCACCTCTCTTCACCTGAGTGTCCAGAACATGCGGCAGCAGAGCTGATGATGCAATTATAAAATAACTCATGGATTTATAGATCACCGACCTGGGGCCTAGGTGTCCTGGTGCCACGTGCACGTATGGACACCCTTATGGACAAACTGTGGTTTGCACACACCGCCACCCAGCACACACTCCCCTATGACACCTCCTGCAGGTGGTGGGCCTACAGGAGGGTCCACATGTACCGAGTTGAAGAAAGCAGGAGTGACAGGAATTATTAGAAAAATAGGGTTTTCATTTATTTAACCTCCCAAAATTATATTTACAAAAGTCATAAATGTTGATCTCATAGAAAAAGGTCAAAGAAACAAAACTGAACTCAGGCAAAGACCTGCAAACTTAACAAACCAACTGACTGCCCAAACAAATATAACTGACCTAAACATGAAATGTCACACAAGGTTATATATAATGGCTGATCAGACCACTATGAGACATGAGAGGTAACTAAACAAAACACAATCATAAACAACAAACAATGCAGTACAGTCTAGTTTGTTAATAAACTACACACCAAAGAAGAAAATCAAAACTACTGAACCCTAAACTCAAATATTTAATTAAGTACAACTACTTTGTTTTTAATGAAAGAAAACACAGATTCTCCCCTTCAGCAGGAAGTGGTGGTGCGGTCCAATTATCCCTCTTTGCATTTAATGGTTTCAAACCCTGCCCACCACTTTTTGTCTGGCAACTCCCCGGGATCATGGCAGGTAAGAAGAAACAAAGGTTTGTCAAAAATAAAACTAAGTAATGAACTGGTATGAATACATAAGTAAACTAAATGTGCACGCTTACAAACAGAACAAATGTATCGAAACCAATCAACACAAACGTGTGTTACTGTGTTCAAATGAAGAAATGAAAATGCACAAGAGTTACTGACTTTAGAGTGTGGCCATGGGTTTGGCCATCACAGTAACCCTATCCCAGCCAAGGTGAACTGGATCTTCTACTGATAGGGGCTTTTGAACCACTCTTTGTCTGTCCCTCACCCAGGACCACTTTACCATGGGGGTAAAAGCAAAAGACAACGTAGCCCCTGGGATCCCTGAGAAACCCAAACCCCTCCACTGAGATAATGTAGTGATTCAGCAGGGGGATAGTGTAAACAACCAGCATAAAATATTGCAAAGGCCAAACTATTTCTTTTCTTTGACACAGTAATTTGTCTAGTAAAATCTAACACCACATGTTCAACCTGCTTTGTGATTATGAGTTTGATCTTAGTCTGCATTGTGTTGTGTTTGTAAATAAATTTTAACAAACAATTTGTAGTGCAGTGGCATGAACAATACATCTGTTTTTATTAGTGATTTGTTTGTTTTTTATAAACAGCCTTTTTTTAACATCTCACTATGTGCAGTGTAATAATGGAGATTACAATAACACAATATTTTCACATGTCTGTGTTTTCATGCAAAGTGCCACAGGCCGGAGTTTGCTCGTAATAATAATAATACTAAAATTAAGCATGATAGTAATAATAATCTTACCCTTTATTATGTTTGCTTTTTTCTGGATACAGCAAACAATGAGAATGAAGATCACCAACAGAAGAATACCTGACAGTGAAAGAGAGGAATAAAATTGTACTTTATTTGTAATTGTACGCATGTGAAAAATAGTAAATGTGTTTTAGTTCAACAAGACTGTAACATAACATACCTGCTCCAGCGCGCACTGGAATACAGACATAAATGTCACATACCTCAGGGAAAGCTTCAAAACAATACAAGTAGAAAAATGTATTTATTAGATATGTATAATAAAATGGCCATTTTAGCCATCAACAGACAGTTGACACCACATAATATTCACAAGGCTTTAAGCATTTGTGATAAACTGGCTGATTCCTGAAACACTGCAAGCAATGGGCGTGTTTACCACAACTTCAGCTTTTTGTTAGCTTGTCCTTCAGATTTTCTTTCAACTCTTCATCTTTGTTAAGCAATTTATGTTGTTTGTCTTTCTTTAGAATAAATTATAGTTGACAGAATAATAATTAATAAATTATTAATAAATTATTATAATGAAATGAAATGAAATTAAACATTTGAATATAAGTGCAAAAATAATATATGTACAATACAAACAATTTCTCAAAGTTTTGCTTTTGATAAGACAAAATCTTTGTGGGGTTTTTGTTTTGTTTTTGGTGATTGTGTTAAAACCATGTTAAAAAAAACTGATCTGATCCATAAGCTCAGTAATGCTGTGGGTATCGAGCTGGACTCCCTTAAGGTGGTGTCGGCAAGATAAGGACAATGCTGGATGCACTCCTTGACTTACTGGCCAGTCACAGGAGCACGTTCAAAAACAGACTGAGATTACCCAAATGCACCACTTCACAACTCAGGAAATCACTCCTGCCTGTGGATATCGCCCTGTACATCTCCTCCATCTAATAACAGTCACAGTGCAATAGTTATACCCATTGGCACATAGCACAAAAAAACAAGTTTTACAGTTTAGAGTAAAATGTTAGTCATATATATTTAAGCTCTGCAATATTCTGGATATTTATAAATGAGCTATTTGTATATATTAGAGCTATTTCTTATATTTTTTAACTCTGTAATACACTGTATTATTTAATTTAGTTCGGTCTGTTAGTGTTCTCATTGTTTTGCAGCAACTGTAACCAAAAAGTATTCTGATTCTGATTAAATAGAAAATGCTGCAAAAACTTTAAAAAAAAGAGTTAAAACGATATAACAGAAACAGGAAAAAACTGGGACACAAAATTTACTTGAATCTCTCTATCCAAAAAAATATAATGTACAATATGATACAACTTCTAAACTGAAGAAGTCATTGACAATCAGCAGATATTTTTTATAATTCCAAAGAGTGTTTCAGGAAAAGCTTTAAAATAAAAGGAAAAGAAAAGTATCATGTTAGCATGTGAGCTCAATACAATGACTACTTCAGTTCATGAATATTTGGAAAAGGCACATTTGAACATTTGTAC
>NW_005187677.1:689368-697995 GCF_000239375.1 Pundamilia nyererei | reverse complement strand
AAGATTTCTTCTGACTCAGGGTGGAGGCGGTGTGATCGTGGGAACTGTGATTATCAAAGCGGAAGCGACTGCGGACCCGATCCGCCCCCTGAACTGTCATTTCCAGGATCTGTTTGGGATCATCGTGGTGGCGTGTTTTCAAAATGCCGTCATAAACATACTGAAGTATAAATTAAAAAAAAACAACATCTGGCCATTTAGACAGCTGTATAAAAGCTAGGATATTTCTTATGAAAGAAGCAGTGTCACTCTGGCAACTATTGATTACATATTCCACTGTGGATTCCTCGTTTTCCACTGATAGCAGTTTATTAACCTGGCAGCAGGTCATGTCATACATGCCGCCTTCAGACAAAAACACAAAACACGCTGGTTAAAATGAACAAAAGTGGAAGTAAGTAAATAAAAGTCATATGATTGAATGAGTGAATGAATGAAGCCAATTCTGCTTATAAAATAAGAGGAAGCAGAGTAACAATGTCTCTGTCTAAATGTGAAGGTTTTAATTCATTAATTAAAAAAATAAAAATAAAAAAGTTTTTTAGTTGCTTTTTGTCCAAGTTCTCTTCTGTGTTTGTTTGTTTGTTTGTTTTTTTAAAGTACAAGTTCTCATCAGCATCGTTCCTCTTTTTTTCTGCCACTTGTGACACCCCACACAAAGATTCTAGGTCTGACCAACCGTCTCAGCCGTGGGCAAATTCTGATTCATTCCTTCAATTTTGTTTAAATTGCAAATTGTTTTTTTTTTCATCCTCTTCCCTGTTTTTATTTATGGTAATTAGTTGGTTATCGCTGATATTCAGAAACATGAACAGTGACTCTGTCAGTATTTGCAGATGTCCACAAGGTGGCACCATTCCATACATATGTACATGGTACAAATTCTGGTCCTTACGGTAATATTACGGTAATAATGAATGAAATATCAGTTTATTTTAATATATGCGGCAGCACCGGCTCTCTGTTTAATTTTTTTTAATTATAACATATTATAGGCATCCTGCACAGATCACATGACTTCATCACTAAGGCCAGACGGTGATGATAATGTTATTTTCTGTTGTCTCTCTTCAGATCACAGTGTGCCCAGGTGCCAGGTTGTGGGACGCTTCTGTTTTCAGCCTCTTTGTTGGTGTTGACAGCTGGCTGCTGCTGGTAGCGATGCTCATAACAACGAGGCTTTTCCTGTTCTTCATCAGTCCACTGCAAATAAAGCTCCCTCAAATCTGTTAAAATAAGGACAGATGAAAGATCAGACCTGGAGAATCACCGGTCATCTCCTAATGTTTTCAGACAGGATTGTGTCAGCTACACAAGGATAAATAGAAAGAATTAGATCTCCTTTGTAGTCAATATACTCTAGACAGCTCAATGGTAAACTGACATATTCTTATATAGTGCTTTAAACAGCACAGAAAAAGCACTTCTTTCTATTTCTAAGTGCTTTCTATCTAACATTCACACTGAGATGAATGCATCGGGAGCAACTGATCTCAAAGCTCCAAGTGTATTTGATGTCAGCTAATCTATGCTAATGCCACTGCTATTTGTGTAACTAATAATGATATTTTATTTTTAATCTTGTCTTAAAACAGTCATTACATCAGCAGAGCAGGTTTAAATCTGTCTGAACTACTTTGTGGAGTCTACATCAGAAATGAATGCGCAGGAGGCAGGTGTGAACCTACAAGGAGTGGGCATGTGTGGTTTTGAAGGTAAGAGGCCTCGTCCGCTCTCATAAAGAACAAAGCAAATGTGACACTTAGAACAAAGACTTGCTTCAGCAAATATATTTAAATATAATCTGTGGTCTCCAGTTAGAGATGTTCAAGAGGTAACCAAAAACTCAAATGCAAACTGTCCTAATTTGGATGATTATTAATAATTTAGACATAAAATATAAATGTATGTTTTTCTGAAATGACTTCTTCTTAAAACCTGACAATACAAATTGAATTTTTTTTGTTAATGCTACAGCGTCCTGTGCTCTGCTCCCTCACTGTTCAACATTAAACTAAATGAAAAAGACATTGCTAGTTTTCTTGTTGTTTTTCTACGCATCGTTGTCTAAGGAACGTAAATGAAATAAAACTGGAGAAGAAACTGAATATCCCATCATGTATAAAATTAAAAGTGTATTTTATTTCAAATATGTGAGAATAAACACCTCTGTGAGTGTAATGTGGCAAATAAAGTATGCATTCTTAATTTCAGGAGATTCGGGGTGTCCCATGAAGCAAGATCAATGGGTTATTGAGATAAGCTGAACGTGAATCAGAGCTCAAACTCTGCATCATGTTGTCACTGAAACTTTTAAGTACTCCCGTTTGGATGTCTATGCAGAAAATGTTCTTTGTTTTTGTTTTTTATATCTCTATATTTATACCCACACTCTATACTGGTACTCAGGTTGTTGCACTCTACTTATAGTATTATTTATTGTATTGACTTCTTACTTGTCATTTCTGTTTGTTAAAAAAACAAAAACAAAAACAAAAAAACCCAACTATTTATTTATTATGAAAAAAATTTTTATTTTTCATTATTTTTGTTTCTTTTCACTCCGGGACTGTGTGTACATAATTTCGTTCCACCTCATGTTAACATGTGATGTGAATGGGAATACTGTAAGTGGTGTTGAGGAAGTGAGCATCAGCGCCCTCTGCAGTGCAAAAGCACCATTCACACACACATTCACACACTATGAAGCTTAGCACAATAATATATATCAGTGTGTGACATTTGCCAGCTATAAAAGGTCTTTTATGTAGCTATACTCTCGCTTACGGCCATACCACCCTGAACACGCCCGATCTCGTCTGATCTCGGAAGCTAAGCAGGGTCGGGCCTGGTCAGTACTTGGATGGGAGACCGCCTGGGAATACCAGGTGCTGTAAGCTTTTGCACTTACACACACAAACTGCAGAGGGCGCTGGTGCTCACTCAGTCTCTCAACATTACTCTATGCTATTAAATTTGTATTCCGCATGATAATCAGCCCAACAAAATAAATAATCAAATTTCTAACATTTGTGTTAGCATTTTAGTGTGAGGCAAGAGAAACCAGTGAAACAGTTATTTTATCGGTAACAGTATCCATGGATAGAAGTCCACCATAAATGATAAAGTTATCCGAAATTATTATTATTGCTATCAGTTTGATGTGAAAGTACAAAATAAAATTATTTAGTAATTAGTAGTTTCAGCACTTAGCTGTGATAAAGTAGTAAATGTATCATTTTTAAAAGATAGTAATTTATTACAGGACAGAGTCAAAGTGGTCGAGAGCACAGAGTTTGCACAGTGATTTGATATAAGTTTATAATGTATTCTTATATTTTGGTGTATAAAACCCAAAATATCAGCTAGTACAACTGTCTATCTATGTGTTTAATCATGATATATTCAAAACAAATACACAGACATTATTTATTTTAACCTGGAAATCTGAGAGACATTTACAGTTATTCTAGTGTGTATTGTAGGACAGAAAGTTAGCCTCATTATGTGCTTCCTAAACACTTTGAGTTGCAACACTAACTGAAATCAAATAAGTGTGACTGTTATTAGCTGACAGACCCTTCCCCTCCTCAGATAAGTAAGACAGTGAGTGAGGAATTCATACTTCATGTATACGTAGATCAACCTGTAGATCCATGAAGTCTAATCTGAGCTTCCAACTACTCTGTCCACATCCTTTCATCCTTTAATCCTGAAGCACTCATCCTCTCTCTATGTGCAGCAAACTCTGAGTCTTAATCTGTTTTCTGTCTCATTTTTTATTTAAACTGGATCAAATGTAACAAGTCACTTGGATGAGTGACGAAACGTTTGTCCCACCGACAACGCTACGTCCAGATGAACAGAATCAACTTTTTGGGATTTCCTTACCTGGATCATTGAGCCATGCATCAAGTCATAAACAGTGATACGCTGTCAGTATATGCAGATGTCCACAAGGTGGCATCATTACATTACACATGCACGTGCACATAGGCTACTACAAACACAGTTGTGACATTTTACAATTCACATCACACCTGGAGTTTGATGTTTTACAGTGAAGGGAATCACTGGAAGGGTTTTGGGAGTCGGCCCACACGTTCTACTACTATAAATGTGACTTATGACTTCCCCGTGCACTTTTTAATCACTGCAAGCATCTGCACATGATCTGAACTTTGATTATATGGATTTTATATACATCCAGCATGTGGTACAGAAGCAGCAACAAATATATTGTCCAGTGCACAGTTGTGGGAATCTTTAAATGTGAAAGAAGAAAAAACACATGAAAATACGCAAGTCCTGAACTTTCACTCTCACAGCAAATATGCAGCATGAACCCTTCCCACCGAGAAGAGCATATTTTCCTTCAAAACAAGGAGCAAAGAGAGCAGAAAGCTCTTAATGTACTGACACAAAGATTAAACAGTCATTCTTTACAAAGGCGCCTGAGTTACTACAGAAGATGTAAACAGTCCGACTTCCTGTCTGTCCCACTTTCTCAGGGTTATCTTTTTTTTTTTTTTTAAATCTACTTACAAAACAACACAGTCTGGAGATGTTTTGATGGTGTTTTAGTTCAATAAATTATTGCTAATCAGCTGGTATTTCAGATTAAGGTTTGTACATCTGGTTTAGTCACTTCATGTCAACCACATGCTCATTATTATTTATTCAGACTGTGTATTTGAGGTCATTTCCTTTAATCTGCCAATTTGTTGTGTGCAGCCAGTTTATCCATTTAACACGAAGCTGAGAAACATAAATGACTTATAGCTGAGGCTGGATGCTGGTGATTGCATTATTTCAAGTCGTCTCTCTTCAGGCCACAGTGTGTACAGATGCCAGGTTTCGGGATGTTGCTCGGCGAGTTGGTGTTTTCAGCCATATTGCTGGTATTGCCAGGTAGTTGCTGCAGGTAGCGGTGGTCATAATAATCAGGCTGTTCCTGTTCTTGATTGCTCCACTGCAAATAAAGCTCCCTCTCATCTGTTAAAATAAGTATAGATTACAAATCAGACCTGGAGAAACACCATCATCTGTTAAAGTGTTGGTAAGAAAAAAGGTAAAACCTGCTATTACTGAGAAAATGGCTTTGATGGGGTTGTGTTAACTAAATACAAAAGGATAAATAAAAGGATAAATAAAAATAAGTTGATCTCCTTTGCAGTAAACATACACAACTAAGACAACGTTGTGGTGTGCTGGAGTTACATGGTTCATGTGGAGTTTGGATCAGACTGTATGTGACCCTGCAGTTTTAGGCCGCTCAATCATTATGTCAGTAAAATTTAAAAAAAGGCTCCAGTTAAGTGTTATCATTTTAAATAAGTAAGAGCATTGCTTCCATTTGCAGCATGGCTTTTTTTGAAAGATCAGGTTTAGATGCCTCGTCCACAATATAACAATATTTTCAAAATATATTTGAGTCATCTGCAGTTTGAAATGTCTTTAACCTGCTACTATTACATTAACTTAAGTCTAAATATAAATATAGTGGTCCTAGCACTGCACCTTGGGGAGCTCCACAAGTAACCTTTCAGAAGTTTAGACTGAAATGAAGCTTCTTAAGTAACTAACAGATTATATGCAGTGGTTTTAAAATAACTAAAAAAATAAAAATAAAATCTCACCGTTTAGTCGCACATGCTTTTTTCGTCTGATCCGGATACAACAAACGATGGCAATTAGGATCAAAATCAGAACAATACCTGATGAGGATGAAAATAAATTGTATTAGACATGTAAAGTAAAGAGTTTTTGTATTTGAATCTTGTGTTCATTGCTTCAAGCTTAATTGCTCTGCATTTCAGCAATGCCACACATGTTAAAATGTAAGGATTACACAGAAGACACAACATACCTGCTCCACCACCCACTAAAACCCAGATGCTAATTCCAAATATTGTTTCAGAGAAAACTTCAGGAATAAAACAAGAGAAGAAGAAAAGAATCTTGTTATGATATGAGCTCACGAACATTTGGAAAAAGGCAAATTTAAACGTTTGCAGAGTTGACAGCAAGTAATACTTACAAGGCTTATAGCAGATTTGTTGAACAGGCAGACTGATCTCAGAGCCGATGGTGTTAGAAACATTGCAAGAGAAATGGGCGTTTGCCACGTCTTTGGCTACTCTCGTCACCATCTTCGCTTTTTCTGCCAACTGTTTACCATCCTTAAACCATTCAATCTTCTCATTCTGTGGGAGAAAACACAATTAGTAGATTAGTTGAAGGCTTAGAGTGTGTGTGTGTGTGTGTGTGTGTGTGTGTGTGTGTGTGTAGTTTTTTGTTTCATTTAGTTTTTCTTGTTTTTCCAGTCCACGGCTCAGCATATAAGAGTATTTTTCTTTTTGTGTGTGTGGTGACTCTGTACAATTAACTGTGGAATTAATAATTTGAAAGACAAATTATTAAATACATTTCAGCATTTTAATCAGTGGGTCATTGTCTTTGTGTCTTTTGTAAAAAAAACTAAACTAAACTTAATTAATCAAACTTTAAAACATGAGGCAAAGAGAATGATTGCCAACAGAAGCCGAATGCAGCTGAAATTAGATTAGCTGTATCCCATTTTATATATTAAAATAATATGTGCACATAAATCTTGCTGTTTCAGCTGCATTTTACAGTCAACACAGTTCAACTGCTTGGTTTCAGTGGAGGTGAAATGAGACCTTTGTCCACAGATTCTTCAGCAGCTTAATTTTAAGTTGTTTGAGGAACTCACTACATGGAAATATCAATAAAACATGAAATATTGTCCTCACCTGACCAACACTGCAAGTAAAACTGACTCTTGTCTTATCGCCTGTACACGTCATCGTCACATTGGGCTTCTGCACACGGTCTGAGTAAAGAAAATTAGATTATATTAACATTATATGAACTGCTGATAATACATTTAAAAAGTAATAAGACTGCATGACAAAATTAGACAGTAACTTTAGTATATCAATGAGCCAGCAGTTTTCTGTGGGTTAAATGTGTGACTAACATAGAAAGAGACAGAAGACTTGCTATAAAGTACATTTGTATTACCAAAATGAATGTATGTATAATGTGTTGTTCCTTACCTAATACACACAAATGCACACTTGGTAAGTTTTCCCCCACATTTTGTCCGTTTGTGTTGTGAACCTCTGGTCTGTATCGTCCTGACTTGTCTTTGGTCAGTTTTGTCAGCTTTAGTGATCCAGTTGAATCAACATCATCATTTTTCCCCATGATCACCTGTTTCTGTCTGCGATTAAAGATTACGCTTGTGTCCTTGATCCATTTCAGGTGATCTGATTCCTTCAACTTATATGTAAGTGGCACAGTAAAGGTTGATCCTGTTGCAGCGTACACACAATCATCCTGAGAGCCTTTGAAACAGAAAGATGAAGAAAGAGATTAGCCATGTTAGAAAGGCTCTGAATGATTGTATGTCAATTTATAACATTTGAAGGACATTACAAATTTCCAAAGTAGCTGTAAAGAGATCACAATGCACAAAGAAAGTATCAGGCACTAACATTTACATTCTGTTTGCAACTTGTAAAATATTTCTAACTTAGAGGGGACATTAGTAGGCTGTAAACATAAATATACCAAAACTAATGACTTTGTGCACAGCATCAAACACATTTCCTGCATGTCCAAATGTCTCTGAGTGGCTTTTTTGTAAGAAATTACTAAAACCCATCAGGAGATGTTCGATACATTGTTTTAATTTGATAAATCACTGACAATCAGCTGATATTTCAGAATAAGGTTTTTGTCTTTTTTGGTCTTCCCAATAAAAGTCGACTACTGTTGAAGATGATCATGTTTTTAGAATGATCTCTGTGTAGGTTGAGTTCTTTTAATCTGCTACATTTGTGCGTGCGCTACAACCAGTTTATACACTCGCTGTGTAGCTGACAAATGTCTATGATAGGACAGATCACTGAGGCTCAATGATTGTTATCTCATATCCTGTTGTTTCTCTTCAGACCACCGTGCACATTTAAACATAAACTAAACCTAACTTTAGTTTGTCGTCAGTTGTGAGCACCAGATAATATTTTTTAAGGCACATGGCATTTCTTCATGATTATGAGACACTGAGAAGACAATTAGACGTACTCAGTAAAATGGATTTTGCAATCACTGAACAACTTGACAGTTTCATTTTCTATTAGGGGAACCCACAGGAAATCAGAGGTTATATCAGTCGTCTGCTCAAGAGTCACAACATTAATATTTTCCAAAGTGATAACAAGAAAATAAGATTCTTGTTATCACTAATTTTGAGATACTAGTCAAAGCTGGTTGAGTGCCTTTGTTCAGAGGCAGTCACAAAGTGACTCGTGGGTAATTGCCCCACACCTTTCATGTAGCAAAAAAGGAAGAGAAAACGCATTATCTTTTAAAATTTTAACCATAAGTTTTCTGTTTCTCTCCATCTTAACCACAAGCGGTTCTCAAGACTCTAACCCAGAGAGCTCTGAGCGTCTGCCCGTGACCGTTACCACTTCCCTGTGACTCTTGCATGCCTTTCCTAAAAAATGCCTCTCACAACTTTACAGTTGCAGAAAAGACAAAAAGGCATTTATCTTTATAACTGTCATGTGAGAATGTCTTTTTCTTTTTTTTTT
>NW_005187677.1:687207-688695 GCF_000239375.1 Pundamilia nyererei | reverse complement strand
TGTGTTAAAAAAGTATTCAGTGTGCAGCTAAACACTTATAAATGATTTTATCTTTCAAAAACATTTGAATTTTGACACTTAACATTTGAAATTAAAGCCATAAACTTTGGATTTTAAAGCTAATTGCTTATACAGTTCACCAAAAACTACACCTGACAGCATACAGAGATGAAGTGTAGCGTACCTGTGGAGGCAGTGATGAAGCAGCAGAGCAGAAACACGGTGATGGTGGCAGCAGAAGCCATCTTCTTCTTCACTGTTGTCATCACATTCAGCTAACAGCCGCTTTCCATTTTAGAGGTTGTTTCCTGTCAGAGCATGGTATCATCACGTTTACGTGCGTGCGCATGTATGGTTTTGAAGGGAAGTGATCCAAGAGGCCTCGTCTACTTTCACAGATAAAGAACAAAGTAAGTGTGACACTTAGAACAAAGACTTTGCTTTTTTAGGTTTCTTGCTTCAGCAAATATATTTAAATATAATCTCCAGTTAGAGATGTTCAAGAGGTAACCGAAAACTCAAATACAAACTGTCCTAATTTGGGTGATAATTTGTAATTTAGACATAAAATATAAATGTATGTTTTTCTGAAATGACTTCCTCTTAAAATCTGATAATACAAATTGATTTTTCTTGTTACTGCTACAGCGTCCTTTTTGTTGGTGTTTTTCCTTTCACTGTCAAGCAAATAAAATGAATATTCCATCATTATTTTGTAAAATTAAAAGTGTATTTTATTTTAAATAATTGAGAATAAACACCTCTGTGAGTGTAATGTGGCCAATAAAGTATGTATTCTTAATTTCAGGAGATTCGGGGTGTCCCATGAAGCAAGATTAATGGGTTATTGAGATAAGCTGAACCTGAGTCAGAGCTCAAACTCTGCATCATGTTGTCACTGAAACTTTTAAGTACTCCTGTTTTGGACATTGATGCAGAAAATGTTATCATGAAGAATACCAACTGAGCACTAATGATTGTTATTGAGGTAGGGAGTGAGTAGCTTTGCCCTCTGCAGTTTGTGTGGAAGTGCAAAAGCTTACAGCACCTGGTATTCCCAGGCGGTCTCCCATCCAAGTACTGACAAGTACTGTTATTTATTCCTGCTTAAAACAGATTATTATGGATTTCAAAATCTTATTTGGATTTTGTGTGTACCCATTCATTTTATTTATATACACGTCACAGTTTACATTTTAAAATAGACAGAAACTGCTAAATTCGGCACACTTGTAATTATCCAAATTTTTTGCATTAAAAAAAAATCGAAATCTGTGTTTTATTACTTGTTTACTTATGTTTAATGTCAGAAAAAGTAACAATGATTTAACTTAACTTAATTAAAACAAAGATAAAACATACATCTTAAGATGTAAATCAATCACTGTACAGGTCACTTAATAATTTACAGACATACATACACATTTCATACATTTAAAGACCTTTATGTGCCATCATATTCAAAAATTTGTATTAAAAAAATAAAAT
>NW_005187677.1:684414-686387 GCF_000239375.1 Pundamilia nyererei | reverse complement strand
CTCTCGTCAGCGTCTTGTCTTTTTCTGCCAACTGTTTACCATCCACAAATCATTTGATCATACAAATGTTTTCATTCTGTGGGAAAAAACCCACAATTTGTGGATTAGTTTAAAGCTTGGAGTTCAACAAAAAGTCCCATAAAGAACATACAATTGTCCCAGGGTTTGATTGTTTAATTATCCAATGTTTGTGGGTGTATTTTGTTTTATTTGTTTTGTTTTTGGTTTTGGGTTTTCCAGTGCAAAGTTCAGCCAAAATATATGAATGTTTTTGTTCTTTTTCATTTTGTGTGTGGTGACAATTAATGAACACAACATTAAGAACTACTAAAAATCAGTAAACACATTTATAATAGCAGAATTATGATTCTTAAACATATTTCATATTTTTAATCAGTGGGTCGAGGCTCTGGGTGTTTTGTAAACATCTCAACTTATTATCGAGCTTAACTTTAAAACACGAGAAAAAGAGAATGATTGCCAACAGCAGTCTAGTGTGGCTAAATTAACAACTCGGTTTATTTTGTTTTACACTCGGGATTATTTTCCATCTTATGTAATAAAATAATGAAGACATACAAAGTCAAACCTTTCTGTTTCAGCAGCATCTTATTGTTGTTTCTCTTCTGACCACCATGCTCATTTAAACGTAAGCTAAACATGACTTCAGTTTGTTCTTCTTAACCCGCCCCTTAATGATCTTAACCACAAGTGGTACTCAACAGTGCGAACCACTGAGGCCTCTGAACGCCTGCCAACGACCATTACCACTTCCCTGTAACTCCTGCATGAAAATGTGTTTCCTGAAAAATGCCAAAGCTTTACAGCTGCATAATCAAAACATTCAAAGTAAAACTAAGAAGAAGTGAAGTGATGCAGTTCATGACTTATATATTCCACACATGGAGGTGAAGCAGAGGAACACTGTGTGTGGTTGACTATAAACTACATGGATTATGTTACTCAACATGTAAATGTATTTTTATGGAATCGAATGTCTTTATGTAAAGACTGATATTTAAAAAATAAGTAGAATTACTCATGCAGTGCAGTAATAAAACACTGCATGCTACATAACAGATCAAGTGTCTGTGATGTGTTAAAACATTATTCAGTCTGCAAAAACTACACCTGACAGCATACAGAGATGAAGTGTAGCGTACCTGTGGATGCAGTGATGAAACAGCAGAGCAGAAACACAGCGATGGTGGCAGCAGAAGCCATCTTCTTCTTCACCGTTGTCATCACATTCAGCTAACAGCCGCTTTCCATTTTAGAGGCTGTTTCCTGTCAGAGCATGGTATCATCACATGTGCGTGATACAAGAGGCCTCGTCTGCTTTCATAGATAAAGAACAAAGCAAATGTGACACTTAGAACAAAGACTGTGCTTTTTAAGTTTTCTTGCCTCAGCAAATATATTTAAATATAATCTGTGATCTCCAGTTAGAGATGTTCAAGAGGTCCTGTCTTAATTTGGATGATAAATTTAGTTTTTTAATTATCACTCTGTAAGAAAAGTAAATGAAATGAAACTAGAGATCAAATTGAATATCCCATTATGATATTATAAACTAAAAAAAGTGTTTTAATATGTTAAATAAAGTTATGGAATTTTGTTTATAAATTTAAGGTCATTTTGGTGTCCCATCAGTTTGCTTACCAGCATCTTATGGGGGTGGATGATGCTGTTATTTACCTGTGCTCACTCTCACCTGCATGTTGCTGGTGCCATTGTGAGGAACTTGTTTTCGGGGGTGTTTCTACTGCCTTATGTACCATCTAACCACTTTTACTGCTCAGGATTGGTGTCACCACATCTACTGTCTCCTGGGTTACTAACTGTCAGTGAGAGAGGCCTCAGTTTGTACAAATGTGGGCTTCCCTGTCTGGTGTGGTTAGTTAGCTTTACTGGGGCATCTAAGAGGATGGTACTGGTCTCATTCTCGTTTAGTCTGTAAACCTCAAATTTCC
>NW_005187677.1:682157-683513 GCF_000239375.1 Pundamilia nyererei | reverse complement strand
ACTGGGCCCATCACATCCCAGCCCAGCTTGTGTTCTGCACCCGAATCTGTCATGCGATGCCACCACAGCTCCCCTTGCATCGGTGCCAGGTAAAATAACAACTGGGGGCCAGAACAATGGTCCCAGAAGCGGCCCTGGCTTATAGCCATGGCAACCCTCCAGCTGCAACCAGTAAATGACAGTGGAGACCCTGCTGCCAATCACACGCGTTGTCTCCTACTGTCACCGTTCCTTGCTGTCAGGACTGGGCCGCCATGTCACGCTGGCCGTCTAGTATTCCTCCTCCAGTGCTCAGCTAGCCTGCTTTTAAAAGGTCTTTACACAGCTGATAGGCCACCTCTGGACACACCCATGCCTCAGCATGTGATCCCTATCAGCTAATTTGTCCCATGCACAGCCAGTCCACAGTGGATTAAAAGAATATTATGCAACAACACTAAATATAAATATCACAATAAAATCATGCAAATAAAATCAACACTATGTACCAATACACAGTATGGTCCAAAACAACAAAACATAAAAACACAATTTTCCACTGTGTGACAAACTCATTTGAATGCATTGTTGTTGTTTTTTTAAAAAAAGTAAATATACAGATGACTTCTGGTTTGCTGCGGGGATTTTCAGATCAGGTTTATCATGACAAACTATGACAGTGCTTATTCAGAGATTTCAATGCCAATCTGTGTTTCCTTTCATCATCTGAATCTGGCTCTGATTTCATCGAACCTTTAGAGTCTTTTAATCAGACGCAACAGGGGAAGCATGTAGATGGGAACACATTTGAGTTGGTGATCTCCTGATGTGTGTGTGGATGATGTCACTCTTTCCAGATTCCAGTTATTTCTCAAAACCCCACAATCATCTGCAATGATTTGCTCTTGTTCACTAAATTCGAGTTACATTTATGTTATGTTACATTTATCTCAGCAACAGCGAACACAACTTCACCACAGACGAGCTTGTAAGCACGTTTAACAATCATTTAACAAGCATTTTGGTTTTGATATCCCCATTCTGGAGGAATGTCAATGAGGAATTAAGAATTTTCAGAGGAAATGCAGAAAGGCCAAGAGGAAGTGCAAAAGGGCAAATTAATTGCTTCTGCCATAACTAGGGAAGCGAGGAACATCAGTCTGTCACAGTTAATCGCTAACCAAGGCTATCCATCAATAAAAATCAGTCGTTGGTCCTTCCATAGTAAAGTGTGAAAGTGATTAATTTAATCACAAAATTCCAGAATTCCATCCCAAGTTTGAGGCTGAGTCAACAAAGCCAAATCTTAAATCAGTTCAGAGAAACCTTGGAAGATGCTATGATGCTTTCTAATTCTTCCACCTGCCTGTCAAACTG
>NW_005187677.1:677900-680874 GCF_000239375.1 Pundamilia nyererei | reverse complement strand
ATTTTATGTGTATTTAAGACAAATAAACATCTCTGTGTGCATACTGTGAGAATCCTTCCTGTAGTCGTTTGAGTAGAAAAGTATTACTTGGTAAAAAATGTCACTTCTCACTTGTGGTTAACAGGTACCTGTATATACTGGTTTCAGTGTGTGGGTTTCACATCACAGAGCACTGACAGTTTGTTTTTGGTTTTGTTTTTTGTACTTAAACTTGTTACTTCGTTTAACTGTGTTTACATGCAGCTGGTGTGGGAACAAAACTCTGCTTTTTGCAGAAAGGTTAAGCAGGATTTGACAAAATGACTGTTGCAATCCTAAAACCATTATTTCCAGTGCCTTGTGCAATACAATTATCCTCAAATTTCAAGTATATCAGTTGGCATGGAAGGCAAAATGAAGAAGAAGTTGGTCTCCAGTGTCTAAGTTCACTCAGTTACATAACCTTTGAGTTTGTATCGAGACCTCAGGAGAAAAAGCAGTCCGTCCTATGTAGTAAACTGCATATGCACATCACATTTGGTCAGTTGATAACATCTTGAAAAGCTATTACTGAACATGCATCACAGGAAATGGCTCCAAGGTTAAATGTCATCAGTTTTTGCTTTTGATGGTTTTTTTTCCAATACTGAATCCTGCTGTTTGAAGTATTTTTTAAGTAGCATTTAGAGTTTTAGAAGTACTTTTATCTCCATAACTATTTATCAGATTAAATTGTGTTCACATAACGTGAATTCAACATAATGGGTCACCGTTTGTGAACATTTGCACAGCTCATTGTGTCAGCCAAAACCACAAGAAGCAACAGCAATATCACGTATCGCTTATCAAAAATACCATCAAAACAAAACAAAACAAAAAGAAAAGACCTTAAATTAGGTCAGCGGTTGTCAAACTTTTTCTAGCTTGAGAAAAAATATGTGCAGTTGTAAAAATCTTCCCGGGTTTGTTTACTGATCTAGTAGAAAAGGTGCCAGCTGAGCATCCTGCACTGTTTTCAGTTTCCACAGCTGTTCCACTGTGTGACTGTTAATATTAATGTAGCTTTGAAGATGACATAAAAACACTCACAGTTTGACAAATGCTCGGTTGCTGCTGATGCTTTGCAACATAAGAACTTAATATCTTTCCTCATAACTGTAAAGACAACAAAGCTTTTAATAAGAATACACAAAGCTCTAAAGAGTGATGCTCTAACAGTGCCGCAGTTGTCCACAGGGTGGCGCCATTACATTACACATGCATGCAGTACAAACAGCTGCTGAAAACATGAAGAACCTATAAGGTATTATGATTTTAATACTGGATAAATTATACATTTACACAAACAGGATTTATGTGAGTAGCTGAATAAATTGGTGTAAAACCGCGTCCACTTCTCACAATGAGAAACCAGTAGGCTTAAATCATATTAATAATATTTACAAGCTTTTGTTTCATGTTGTCACTTTGTGTCAGTGTGTGGTTGTTTCAGTCTTTGGAACCACAGAGGTTTCCTTGTACGCTTTTGACCCCGTAATGCCTGCACCGTGCAAAAACGGACAGGAAAATTCTGCATTTTTAAAACCCAGATACTTTAAACGATTTAATGACTCTTAAATCTATTATTCCCAGTTTAATATGTGGTTAAAATTGATTTGTTGTCAACTTGAAACACAGCTTTTCTCTTCTTTCCACGAGTCCTGATGTGATCTTGTGATGGAGACAGACTGACTCTTTTCCTCTGAGGGGCACAGATGACCCTCTGCTGTTAAATGGGCCTTTATAAATAGAGCAGTTATTTTTCCGCTGCTCCGGTCCAACACGTCTGTACATCAGATGGACACAAACCCCTTTAGACACCCCAGCATCCAATCGCAATCCACTACATTGATTGCAACAGCCAATCAGAGCATTTCGGATGAGTTCATCATCATAAGAAAATACTTTAAATAACCGCAGCCAATCATTTATTTCATCTGTTCTGCGTCAAACCAGAGTGGTCATCACTTTTGGATCATGGGGGGGGGGGGGGGGGGATGAACAGACTGTCCTAAAACTAAAGAGAACATTTAAACTGCAGCACCTGGGCCCCTTTTTTAAGTGGATCCCAGAGTCCCAGAGGTGCATGACCTTCGACAAGCACATACTCTGAGCGTGTGACCTAAACAGCAGAGATCCCTGTGATATTAAGTGAAATATAAATCTGTCATGCACATCACATGTGCAGTGTGAGGTTTTAGAGTGCAGGGAGTCGCCGGGGAGGTTTGAAGAGTCAGCCCACATTTCCTGCCACACAGCTAAGCCTGTGCTTCAGCGGGCTCGTACGTATCATGCATCACTTCATTAGCATGAAAGTAAAAGACAGACGCTGTGGCATCTAAATTACAGGGAAGTCTTTTCAGAGAACCCCTGTCAGAGAGCTGTTCAGTCAGATCTGCTATACTTTTGAAGAGGCCTTTGTAGAGTCTTTTTATAGACTCCATGTGAAGACACGATATTGTACGAGTGGAAACAACACCCACAGAGCGCTAATGACGCCCAGTGATAAGAACATTTAGTTATGCTTGTGGGAAGTATGGCACGCACTACCTGTAATCACTGGTAATAATAGATTTTTTTTCAAAACTGGATCAGAGACTTCTTTTGTTGAACTATTGGGTCAATTAACTACATGTCAAGATGCATCTTTTTCCCTCAGCTTGCTGCTTGTTGGGTTTCAGACTCACACAGGTGGGTGTGGGGATAGCTTATTGCTAGCTTATTGCTATTCTTTCACCTAAAAAGAATAGCAATAAGCTAAGCACCTAAAAACACAGAAGACATCTGACATACTGAGTGTTTCCTCTTCACTCTCTGTGTGTTTATTAAATCGCTCTGCATTGAATCATTAATTATTAATAATCTCTCTCTGTCTGCGACAGCGTGTCTATTGTCCTGTCTCCTTCCCCTAACCACCAATGCATTGAGGCAGATGGCCGCCCCTCTTGGAGCCTGG
>NW_005187677.1:675733-677836 GCF_000239375.1 Pundamilia nyererei | reverse complement strand
TTTTTTTTTCTTATTTATTGCTATATAAATAAAACTAAATTAAACTGAATCACGTCATTGTAATATCAAGGATGTTTGCAGGTCTTACCTAAAACCAGTGCTTAAGAAACTTCTACCATGTCTGCAAAATCTTTGATTGTTCCCTAAAAAAGGAAGAGAAGAGAGGAGGACGAGGAGGCAGACTGATAGAGGAGATTTTAGTGCCAAGTAACATTAGCAACAGTAACAACAACAACATCAGTGGTGACATCAGCGCTTTCACTAGTTTCTGTGACTCAGTGCACTCCTGCCGAAATGAGGGTCCCATTCTGAAAAGTAGCTGTCGCTTCCTTTCTGTGTTTTCTGGAAGTATAAACTACAAGCCTTGTTTTTGGCCCCGAATCCCATTCGTCTGCAACAAAGATAAACACTGTTTAATGTATGAGCACACAAGAAAAGCGAAGCCACGAAGAAGGTCTGTATTCTAGTGGTACATGATTGTTTAGTCATCATCTTTCCTATTTTGCCCTTGTAATCTAAGCAGCTCCTCCACCATTTAGCTCTCACCTTCCCTCGCGAGGCGCTCGAAGAGAAGCAAAAAGTGGGATAATTTTAGGTTTTATTGGCATTGCTAAGAGGAGATTATGAGACAAATCTTAAAACAGCTGTGTGTTTGTGGAGGGATAAACAGAGCAGGGGCGAATGTGTGGAGTAAGAAAGGAACAGTCACTATAGTGTCCCAGCTGCTTTTAATCTTAAAATATGAAGATGAATTCACTTCTGTGTTTCAGACACAGACGAGCGCTTTGTATAAAATCCAAACTGCAGTGCTGATATCAGAGTGGATACAGTAGGCCAATCTGGGTTTCCATTTTCAGATGCCTGACAAGTGCGCACAAAACTCCAGTGTACTGGATTTGCGTTATTTTTAGAGGAACGAGTGTCCCAGGACATTCTGAATTTAAGCGATTGTCCGCGGGTATCTCCGGGGAATGCCGTCCTTTGGACTCACTGGATTTGAGTGATTATTTTGGATACGTGACAGAGGGGACAGCGCCGATCAGGTGCTGCGGATTTGTGGGGTATTTATATCGGGAGACCTGGCAGCATTTATTTTATGAGGTTTATTGAAAAGTATGATGCCCGACCATGAGTGCGCCAGATTAGTGCTACAACAGTAGCCTGCTGTGGTTACTTTTGGCCTTTTTGGTCCATCAACGGTTAGAAGTCATTTGAGTCACTTTAGGTGGGCCGGATTTGTATGGCTGCAGGATGCCAGCTATTGTCACTGATGGATTTGTGGTGTGTCATTCTTAGCAGGTTGAGTGTGTCTGATTTATTTTAGTTGGCTAGATGAGGTGGCTTTGTTGATTATATAAGGCAATGTGACAGATAGATACTTCAGACTGAGTGTATTTTTTATATTGGGTCATAGGGATGGATGATGGCTAGTCTAGTTTTAAACGACTGATTTAAGTAGATCGGGAGCTTTTGATTCACAGTAATTTAACACTGACACCACTGGTATCTGAGTTTAGTAGCTCTTCAGTGGGACTTTTGATCCCTGAGGAGGAAACTCTTTATCTAAGCGGTGCAGTATCCCTGGGATGTGAAGGATTCAGTGTTTTGCTTGAGGATGCCTCAGCAGGCTGAGAGAGTTATGAGATTAAGCCTGCAGACATTCATGGATGTCTGCAGGATGTACACTATGGTGTCTCCAGCCAAATGTTCTGAGTCACACTCTGGAAAAGGTCAAAAGAACCAAATCAAAAATCACTGAAATCTAACATCAATCTCACATCAGTGCTTTTGGCTACAAAAACATGGCGTCTGCAGGATTTACCCTGTGGGGTCTTTGACGCCTTGTGCACTCATGGTTCAGGGTAGGGTTGAACACATGCCTCTGCAAGGACACACATGTTTAACTGTGGGACATGTGCTACACTAATACACCCGCTGGCATAAGCCTATAAGGCCATGAGTAAAATTACTCTTTAAGAAAGCTAAGAGATTAAACTTTGCCAGCCAAGAACTCAGAGTGAAACTTACAGTTTAAATATATAAATATATAGTTAAAAAATACAAAACATCATTAATGGTCACCAGAGAACTTCAATCTATACA
>NW_005187677.1:643785-674620 GCF_000239375.1 Pundamilia nyererei | reverse complement strand
TGTGGCACAATGCATTATGGGAAATTCACTAACGCTCACCCTCCTAGTTCCTATGGAACCAGTAGGGGTGTTGTTGTTCATCTCAGGTTGTATTTATCTCATTTTAAGGAAAGGACCAGATAATGTTTTATTATGTCCTGATATGTAAAACTTTAGAACTGATATAGGGTGTACTGCTGTAACATCAGTATCAAATTCCACACAGAACTTCCACAGATATTCGGTCTGAACATGAGTTTTTTCCAACAGATATTAATTATTAAGATGGAATAATAATAATAATAATAATAACAAAGAGAGGAATAGAGATCAACAAAAACATACTAAATACTCAGAAAATATATTAGCATTGACAGTGAACAAATTGCAATTCCTAACAACAGCATTAGCTCAGAATTTCACAATCAATGCATCACAGGAACTTTCCTGTATGTGTCATTTGTTGATCATTCAGGCTGACATGTTTCCCTACAGGCTCAAACAGGCTTTCCCTTCCTTCATGTCAGGACCGATCATGTCACACATTCAGCAACTGTGTTGCCTTGCACCTTCTACAACCACTAAAATGTAAAGAAACTACTGGATCAACTGTATATAAATGATGCAGTTTTTTTGCTGTTCAGCTGACAGCTCATATATATAACACGTGACATCAGCACCTACACACAGTCACACACACCCATGCATCTCCCACTGCCATTTAAATATCAAAATCACTGCATGTCTTAATTGCAGACATTAAAGATCCAAACAAGTCATTAAAATTAGATGAGACCAAGGTGTGTGTGGTCTGTGCATTTGGAGCAGTCTTGTAATCACATTAGGCTGAGTGCGTTAGCGTGAATACTGATGAAGAAATCGCTGTGTGAGAAATGCCAGGACATGCTTTGCAACCCTGCTCAGTAAAGGATTGATGATTAATTTTAACTTGGCTAAAACCTGAGCTTGGCAGTCCTTTCAAGATCTTTGAGGTGTACTTCATCCGCTATTGAAAGCAAGGCATTTCACATATTTAGCCCCACTGGTGACGAAGGATTCGAGTATATATTGTCTGCAAATGCTCAAGAAAACTTTCCCAACACCACCCAAGGATCTCTTTAACCCACCTGAGTTTCTAAATGTGATTTTTCGAAATCTAATCTTGGCTTCAGAAACATGTTAATGTCATTAGAGTGAGTCAGAGAAGAGAGCTGTTGCTGTGTGTCAGTTGTTAGCATTGTTCCTCAGAAGCCCATATCAGATAAAGCCTGCTCTTAGACAGGGCCTCTGAGGAAAAGCTAGTTGTGGGCTTCTCCGCATAGCTGGCTATATCTGGAGAACAGAGAGCAGGAAGAAAGAAAGAGCGAGAGAATGTGTGTGAAGCCGCCAACAGCTACATTAAGTCTTCCAGTGTAAACACAGATGATGGGGTAAACCATCCCTCTTCACCCCTAAAATGCTCTCACCCTCTGTTATCCTCTATTTGCCCATCTATGCATGCATCCATACATCAATATGCATAATTAGGACAACTTTATTGACAGAATGACAAAGAATGTTTTGAAAGCCTAATGAATGCTAGGAAAATCTGCTAATATGTAATCAGTTAGCATGTATATTAGCTCTATGATGAAAGGCAGCTGCCTTTTGTTAGCGAATGCTTACGCAATACTTATTCTATGAAGTATATAAGTATATATTATAGACTTATCTACGACATATTATAGAATTCTTCTCCTGGTTCCAGTACAAACTTCACAGCACAGTCATTTCATCAACCCCCCAGTTCCGCTAACATCCACAAACCACTGTGTGTGCAGTCTTTCAGGAATTCCACTTACATACTTGTTTTCAACAATGTGTGGTTATTATGTGTGAAGTAGCTGTGAGATGAGTGAGTAACTGGAGCTTTGTTGTGCACATCAAGAAGTGGTCACTCTTGGATGACATGGACCATCCGCTTGTTAAGTGATGACATAACAGCCGTGCTTCTGGGTCCTATAGCTCAATTGGTACATGAATTTTTCATGTACTAGTGACTCACCTGGTGTGACAGATGGATCATCGCAGATGAAGTTGACTGAAGTTTGGTCTGTTTTTAGCATCTTTTTCCTGCCACTCGTCTCTGCCCCTCAGAACCTTCCCATTGACTTCCCATTCGTCCTCCATCTTTGCTCTGCTAATGTGTTTATATTGTCCTAACTATAGCTCTGTAGCAGGACACCAGGTAGCAGACCATTGTATGCCAGCTAGCCCAACGTCAATAACCCTACAAACATTGCTGCTGTTCATGTTCACTGCAGTTATTCATGCCCAGGTTTACTTAGGGATGGGTATCGTTTAGGTTTTATCCGATTCCGGTGCCAAACCGGTACTTTTGAAACAGTACTGGTGGTTAAATGGTGCTCGAACCGGTGCTTAAAGAATGGAGAACACAAACTTTGTCCAAAAACCTCTCATGTTTAGCTGTTTTTTTGTAAAAAGGTAACAATGTTAGCCTTTTCTGCAGCTATAGGACATATATGGTATCACTCTTGGCTGGAAGCAGTGCTTAAACAATGGAAAAAACACAAACTTTGTTCAAAAACCTCTCATGTTTAACTGTTTTCCACTTTTTCTTTGGTCATTTTAGCCTTTTTGGCTTTAATTTAATAACGTGGTTAGCCTACTCAACGTAAATTACACACGAACAACATTAAGCTACTCGCCCAGAGAAGAACGGCTGCTGCTGCATCATCATCCGTCATCATTTCTGCTACACTGGCAGGGCTAGGGGCCAGGACTCTCGTCTTCGGGTTCTTGGGGGATGTTGCTAACTCCGGGTCCGATAACAGGCAACCCACCCGCAGTAGATGTGCACGGTGTGAGGTCTTGCAGCAAGCTATCAGATACGGTACATTTCTCGGCTTTTAAAAAAATGCTATACGTCGCCAGGTGTTTCATCAGATTTGAGGAGTTACCTCCTTTGCACAGTATCACCTTAAAGCACTTGTTGCAGGCTGCTGAGTTTGCATATTTTGCTGTGAAGTACAGCCAGACTTTTGACCGCTTCGCCTTGGGTATTTTTAATCTGTAGCTCTGCTCTAAAAGAACGTACGTACCTGGGCCCGCCTACTATCCTCAGAAACGTAAAATGATTGGCTAGAATTCAAAGTGTGTGACATCTCAGGGGAAAAAAAGCACCGAAATGTGCGTTGCTTTTCAGTCTGGTTACTACCGTTTAGGTTTACTGACCCGAGGACTGGTCTCAGACTGCCTGGAAATCTCTGGTCAGCAGGTAAAACTTATGCATTGGACAGTGGTGGTTCGGGGTTGCTGACTATTATCATATGAAATCATTAATTGTTAATGTAGCAAATTTTCAAAGAAGCTGCTGGACCTAAAACCTCTTTTTTTCATTACTTTGATCAGCGGCAGATTGCTGTGGGTCCCCGAAGTTTGCAGGGAAGACGCCGAGTGATAGTGAAACAATGAAAAGTGTGACACAAACCAGAAATTGAGACTGTTAGCCTTGAAAGCAAATGTTGTGCTTTACAACAGAAACCAACACTTTAATCAAAAAGCGCAACTTGTACTCCGAAGAGAGACAATCTCTGTTTCTGGTTTGAGTTGCAACTTTCAAAGTTTTACCACTGTGAATAGTTGACAAATGTTTGCAGACAAATCTGCAGCAATTTGCAAGCAACTAAAGCAATTGCAAAGAGATTCTTAGGGCACCACTAAATACCTCTTTATCACCAATTTCTCTTATCAAACAATCAGGAAATATTGAGCAGGGGGTCTCGGATTAGTCTCTTACCTGTGTGACTGAGGCCTAATACTGACTTTTTGTTGTCTTCTGGATATTGTTGGGTTTTGTTTTGTTTTTTCCTTTTTTAGGGGATCTTCACCTGGATTAAAATAGTCCATAGCTTCAACCAGTGGGCTGTATTTTGCCTAAGTGCAAGGTATGGGCATACCTGTCGCCCTTTATTTGATTTTGGCGGCTAGCATAATATAACAGAAATAACTGCAGTGGTGATGAGATCTGCTCAAGGACAAGTGTGTTCATTACAGGTTTAACCACAAGCGCCTCCACTGAAGTCTCTGGAAGGTGCAAACGTGAGTGTGAATGTCTGTCTGTCTCTATGTGTTAGACCCGTGACGGATTCTACACATGCTGTTGTTAATTTGGAAAATGCTTCAAAATATCTCATAATTAATTGCCAGGTTACATTTCAAGATGGCTGCCAAGTGTCAAAACGTGCATATGTTGTTGTTGTCTTTGAGCTGCTGTCATTCAGATCCAACACTCAGGGCCTGTGGGTGTCCTTCAGAGCATTAAAATTCATTATACAGTTTATGAAAAAAAATCTATAATACAAGAAGCTCATCCGCTTCTACTCAAATATATTTTCTTTGTATGTGTGCAGCGAGAATTTTGAGTGAGTGTAAAACCTTAGACTGCTAGAGAAAGGCCCAGGTGTGTTCATTACAGGTTTAACCACAAAAAAAGCTTTAAGTGAAGTATTTTCTTTTTGCGTCTCTGAAGAGCAAATCTCTGATTCTGACTGGTAGCAGCAGCAGCTCTGTCTGTTTTCTCTGCCCTGCTGGGTTTTTTGTTTTAATATCTCGAGTCAAGTTGTTTCTTTCCCTCTGAATCTTTCTGTCTTGCTAGTCTTGGGTTAGAGCAGTCTGGTATTTCACCATGTAAGGCTGCAGAGCTGCACCACTCTAGGGATTTAAAAAAAAAAAAAAGGAGGAAACTATTTTCCTAGCGTAAGAGATTTTATAATTACTTTTCAGCTGGACATAAAGGCTCTGTGTGCTCATGAAGGCAAGACAGAACATGATGATAATGAAAATTAAGTGCAGAGACACTTAATCTACCAGATAAACGCAAATATTTATCATCACTTTCAAAGGACTTTACATAACAGGAGAGAAGTGATTATTTTTGCCAAGAGTGTTATTTTTAGACTTCCAGTGACAGCAGTGGGCTCGGTTTTAGGAGTGTTCCCACTCCCACACTTCCACACCTGGAGGCTGTCCAGTGCAGCAGGAGCTGGATCTGTCCACAGCTGAAGAGCTTTCTCAGATGTGCGACAGCCTCACTCCAGAGCACCTCGGAGCTGCAACTGATTTGTGCATTCCAGACTTAGATTTATCCCTTCAGTCCTGGCATCAAACAAACACAAAGACACAATGAGCTCTAACCCTCAGTCGGCCACTGGCACCTCACCACTGCCGAATGAAAGCCCGCCTGCAGATTATCAGCAGTAATATTCTGCTGCCAAAAATCTGTCTAAACCAAGCGTATATCAAATATATTTCACATGAATACATCAGCTTGATACCAAATTCTTTTTTGTCCTACATGTGCCAAAGTCGGTCAGTTGACCAGATCAATACTGACTTTTTAGAGCAATTACTGATAGATTTTTAGTTAGTAGTTTGAAATCTACCTTTATGGCAACTTCAACAACTCTAAAAAGACAATCTGCTCTGTATCTCTCATTCCTCTAACTACATAGTTATTGGAAAAAATACATTTTAGGCTTCAATTTTAGTGTTGCTGGCAGGGGTTAATTCACCTGTCCTTGATTTCATGAGCGTTACTGTTATAGGCTATCCAAACGTGATAGCCTGTCAAGTGTTTGGACAGCTTTAAAATTCAGGTGATCGAATATAACCCAAGAAAATTGAATGTATTGATTTCCATATTACTTTGTGCCATTATAGTTTTGACAACCAGCCCTGTTTATCTATCCACAGCTGCTGGACAGTGCATTATCATCTGGATACTGGCTTTGAAAAACAATCAGCTCTTCTGAAAATTTCCCGTCACCGTTGCGGTCAGCGCAGCTGGTTTCTCCACCTGATATTTCCCAGACTGCCTTTTAGAGATGACAGTCATAATTTTTGACTGTTTGACAAGTTTTCTCCACTGTTACGAAATCGGGGTCACCAAAAGTTTTCATCCAAGGTAGCAAAGGATGTCCCAGGTGCCTCCAGACAGTCCTGCAGGTTAAATGGTTCTAACCAAAGACTTTCAGAGGTTACTATCCCCGCATGACTCACGACAAGCAGGCTTAAGAACAATCTGTTGTTTTTAATCTGCACATTCAACAACATCTGGACACATTTAGTCCCAGGATAAATGGCTAATTTTGGATTTCAGAATGTATCAGGAAATAAAGTCCCAAGTACAGCACGTCCACTACTCCTTAGATTTAATTTCAGTCTGTTTTCTTGCTAAACTTCCTTTTCTTATGATTTTGTGCACAGCAAATTCTTCTTCATCCGAACAGTTCTGACTGTGCTTTTGACTCTCGGCTAATATTATTTTATTATTATGTTAATTTTCTATTTACAAATGTTCCTGAAACAGTGGCGCTGTCTCCCAGAGGGAGGATCAAGGTTCCACTTCATGTTTGGGAAAAATACAGCTGTCATAAAAGATAGAACTATCTGCTTACCCGTGTTCTTGGACTGTTTGAAGTGTGTATCCGTGTGGAGTAGAGACCAGCAACATCAACAAAGCAGACTTCCCAGTACGTGACTGACAGCCTGTTTACATGCTGATTCCCCATATAAGGCAGATGCAATGCTTTCTGGGCCACAGCGGGGGGGTTATTTTTACTTTTTACAGACTTCTTTTTGAAACCTTGTCTCGACTGATTTCTCCAAAGTGGAGGGTGCTGTCCAGGACTTCACACACTTTGCAAACACACACACAAAATGATAAAAATAGTTTTTTTTTAAATGAAATTCATATAATGTCAGGTAGTCCCAACTTCACAGCTAATGAATTTAAAATAGCTTCAAAATGAATGGCTCTGATAAGCAGACTAGCTTTCACAAGTATTACTGTGACACGTTAAATTCACATCCAGGCAAACAAATCTGTTTTTTGTTCTCCACCAGCTGCAAAAGACAGAGTTAGCGAGTTAAGCAATAGAAGAGAAATAACTTTCCCGTGGCTGCTTCAACAATTTCAAGGTCCTGGAGGATCAATACCCGGGCTCTTCAATGATGTGGTCATGGCCAAATGTATACTGTAAATTTAGAGGTGTCATCAGCTGTTCAAAAGTACAACACATGTGCCAAGTGTATATCAGGCTGCCAGGATAATGAAGACAATAGGGTGGTCTAGGTGTGGTATTTGATCGGAAGCCAGATTTCAAGTGATCGCAGGGATGTGTTTGGTCCCTCCCAGCAGCCACGTCATTAATGCATTAAACAAAGGATAAAATGGCACGGCAGTAACACATAAAGCATCTCTTTCTTCTCAGATGGGCACAGTGCATCAGTACTGGTGTCTTTCTAAAGCAGGCAAATTTTCCACATTTCCCAAAAAATGTTCCCAGAAAAGAAATCTGCTCTAGGAGTGTGGCTAATACGTTAGCCATTCAGCCCATGCTTTCCCTGAAAACTCTTAAATGAACAGTAATACTGGATCTATTACGGAGCCAGAAACAAAAAATATTGTAACATCTGTGTATATGACTGAGTTGTTTTAAACGAGGGAATGACCTCACAATCTCAGCTTTCAGAACTCTTACCCAAACTTGAACCCTGAAATGCAGCAGTACGTGCCGGTGGCTGCATGTATAATTCAGAAGCCCTAATACAAATTTGGTATCCCCACTCTCTTGAAATCTTTGCTGGGATGTCCTGCCTCTTTCTCTCTCTCTCCTTTATTTCTCCCCTCCCTCCCTCCCTCTCCATCTCTCACTGTGTTTACAGCCTTGGAGAGGACGGCATATCTGACATTTCTCTCTCAAACTCCAACCAGCTCTCTTCTCATCTGACAGGTAAGAGCCAGCATCCTCTGAGCTGCTCCTTAGGAAGGCTGACAGAGAGTTGATGATGATAAATGATGATACAGACAGGATAAAAGCCTAGTAGGGTGGATCTTGTGATAAGAAGAGTCATTAAAACGTATTATTATTGGTAGCTGAGATTAGTTATTTGAGTCAGGTACTTAACTGGTTGGGGACATAAAGGACATTTGTACTTGCAGAAGTTAAACGGTTACAGGAGATGTTTGATGTTAAGATATTAAGGAGCACGATGTGAATCACTGCTTCTTATAAAGTCACTGCTCACTTACAGTAAATAAAGCTTTGTAGAAAGAAGCAGGGGAACAGGGACTGGGCTAAAACTCCCAGAGGGATAAACACTCATCCCAGCTTCTTACATTCCTATCTCAAACACATGATTTCATTTAAAAGCACTCAGGAGTCAAATCAACTCTATCTTAATAATACTTAATGCTACAGTACGATATACAATATTTCCCAGTGTGGTCCAGGAGAATTCACTGTATTTCTTTTTTCTTTGTTTTTGCTCCATTTGATAATCTTATTCTATTTCTAGATGCCTTTCCATTAAAAAATAATAAGAGGAAGATTTTTAAGCTACTTTTAGATGTATCTTTACTTCACAATGACCTCTCAGGGAGATACGGTACATGGAGCGAGTTACGCATAAAAAGGCAACACTAGAAAGAAGAGGGTGGTAAGATTTTCTTTCTGACATGTGACAAATACAAAAAACAGTTGGTAAAAAAAGAAATCAATTATATTTAAGACTGTGAAACTAACTATGTTTATATCATGCTATACAATGCAATTTTACACATGTATATATTGTTACATATGTATATTTATGATAAAGTCCTTAAATTTTTTGACATTATGTTGTTATTTTAATAGACCTATAATTACGCCTATATCCAGACACTATATCTATTTAATGTTTTAGAGTAATATATATATATATATGCCCCCAAATATAAAGTGATTTATGTGAGGTATTGGCTCCCAACAGCTGCTATCAAAGAGTGGGCGCAGCTAGCCATGACCCAATTAGAGTAGCAGGTCAACATCAGTAAGCCTATGCATCTGTCTAACCTACATACTTCACAGCTGTCAATCATTTTCTAAGAGGAAATGCCAATCAGCTACCTCTCTTGCAAGTGATGACATTGATTGCAAAGACAAAAAGCATCGCTAATGACTTATTTTTAGCGTCACTTTAGACTCTAAAGTGGGCAGAAAGTGGCGTGCGTGTACCTGCGCGAACTGGCACACAACGACAAAACTCACAGGAGAAAAATTTCAGTTTATTTATAAACTATTTCCATCTCTAAAAACTTTATTACCAGTAACATCAGCACCATTATTTTCCACTTCTATGTTGGTCACACTGGAGAAATCTAATGCTTGGCAAGAGCGGCTAACAACAGCTGATTGTGTTTATAGGACAACGCGGTCCTTTCAGCAGCCCAGAGGAGCAATCTGCACTTTAACGGTGATAATCTAAAAATAAAAACAGGCTTCTCCTCGAGCTTTGCACGGTAAATACAATCAAATGATTAAATGGACTGTGTTTTTTGCATGAGGCCTATTCGATACATTTTAAAAGTAGCAGCAGAATGAAAACATAGATTCTGCTTGGGTTCATTTCCTAACCTGCTTTACTGAAACTGCAGGAGGAAAAATAATATCACCCAAATGATCTACTGCTTACTTTTTGGGGCCTTCTCCACAGGCTACAGGCTAAAAGGCAAAGTAGGAAAGAGTTTGCTGAAAATAAGAAAATAGATGAATGCACTGCATCAGGGTGTAGGTGTGCCTATGTGGACCAAAAAAGAGGAAAGCTTTATATCTACTGTCAACATTTCATTTTCATTCATTTCATGCAGTGCAAATGAGGGTTATTTGCACTCTAGACACAAGAAAGAAAAACACAGCCTGGCTGACCAGCCGAGGATGAAGCTGAGCAGCGTTGGCTCGCTTGTTATCAGACACGCGGTGTGCAGACTGACATACAGAGTGAATGTAATTTCACCTCAAAGATCAAACTACAAGCTGCACAAAAATGTCAATTTCTCATATAAAAAGTGAGAAAAGGAGGCAAGGAGGAGAGAAAGATGAGTGGAAGGCTCATGACCTCGGGCACAGGATGATTGAGAGGAACAGAGCCGGGCAGGGAAACACCGGGGCGGATGAATATTAATTTCTTTAGGTGTAGTTTGAGCTGCTGTCAGAGGGAAGCCCAGAATACAAACTGTCTGTGCAGAAGACGCACAAGCAAAGATTTTTCTTGATTGCTTCAGTCCAAGCAGTTTGTCTGCAGACCACTAGATGGAGCTGAGGAAATACACAGAGATGTGTAGATTTCATTTTACTGTTTAGTAAAAATTGACATTTTTAGTGATAAATACGAAGTGAAAAAAAAGTTTATTTGGTTTAAAAAAGAAACGCCAAACATAATACTTATTCAGGAGGATTGCACGTGTATTTAAAGAGCTATTTTATAACCTGTATCAACTGTACTCAAAAAGCATAGTTGTGTCAGTCTGAAAGCTTTCTGTCATTTTCAATAGTTCTATTTAGCATTATTAGCACTTTGACCTTCAGATCAATCTGCTGACCTTGAAGAAGAGGTCAGAGGTCAAATGTGACAAGACATTTTAAATCTTTATACTGTACTTTTTATATGTTGACTTGTAAGAATCAGTACGTTTTCAGTAAGTTTTAAGGCTTTTTGTTGATTTTCAACCAATAAATCTTTGAGTTGACCTTGAAGACCTCAGTGGACGACATGACCCCGCTCTACACCCATACAACGTTTTACCAGCATGAATACAAAACATTTTGAGGTGTTGTGCTTACAGGAATTTCCTCAAAACAATAGCCCTTAACCACAAATAATGAGCTGAAAGAGCGCCACCTGTTGACCCAAACCAAACAGGACTTTCAGCCTGACCCTTTCAGGCCACCCTGAAGCTCCACAGCTGATAAAGTCAAAGGCTACTTCTATGTGGAGCAAAATATTTAGAATCTAATGAGTTTAAAAGTCCAGACTGAACGCAAACGCTCTAAATCATGGGTGTCAAACATAAGGCCTGAGGACCAGATTTGTCTAAGCACAGACTCAGCACAGACAGATTTCTTTCATTTACTACAGCAGCATTATTTTATCACGTAGATAAAGAGACGTACTGTTGAAACCACTCCTCGTTTATATATGTCAGGGGTTCAATGTGTAGTTAAACCTCTTCACACTGATAGGAAGAGGAGTTTCGCTGGCTGCTTCTGTGAGGTGGAAGAAAAGAAGAAAACTCATAAACAGATGACAGGAAAAGTTCAGCATGATTACTTTCTGATCATTCTTGGTGCATTTGTTCGAGGACATACAGAGACTTTGAAGGATTTATGAGTAACAGTGATTGCTTGTGTTGATTAAACACCATTTGGACTCTTTAATCAGGTTAATACGCTGAATTAATGAACTCTGTCAGTACGCCTCCACACACAGGTCATTTAAAGCTAAGACACGGCCATGTACCGGTCGATCACTCCAGAAATCAGACCCCTCAAACCTCCTTCTTCCAGAGCCACTCTACGCTCCACTTCAGTGAGGTCTGAAGCAAGCGAGCTGGAGAGTTAACCCGTGGGGTTTGAGAAACTGTGTGCTCAAGTGTCAACATGTGAAGTGATAATGAGTGACTCAGAGGAAGATTACGGGGGTGGAAGGAACAAAAGTGAAATGATTAAAAATAGCCATGGCTGCCTTTTTATTTTTATTTTTACAGACACAAGGAAACAAGATTTTTTTTAAAAATAAAAATGGCACATTAGAGTTTGAAAGTGCAATTCAAGTATCATAAGCGTAAGTAATAATATATGCAGTATGGGGCACGTTTCCTTTAGCGCCACCCTGAGGATAAACTTCAAACTTTGCACAGAGGACCTCCAAACTCCTGGATTACCACCCTAACACCTACACCTTCTAGCAGCAAAGCTCTCAGGTTCCTAAGCTGTGTGTAGATTGCTGAGCCTCTTTTTGTAATGTGGGATGTAATGTACAATGTACCCAGCAGGGGTGCGCCTGCGTGGATTTTAATCTTGTTAAAAATAGAAAAGAACTTGGCACAGCCGATGCACAAGTGGGAAGATTTTTCTTTTCTTTTTTTTCGCTGTGTGCAGGAGCCTCTAATGCGAGAGCACGGTAACCTTGTCACGATGTCTCTGATCTGGGGAAAGTCACAGATCAGATGACAAAGGGGGATTTAAGCCAGTGTCGAGAGCCTGCAGCTGCACTGTGTGATGTGCTTTTATTTCCTGCTTACGCACTCTGCTTACAATCTACGACCCCCAGCTGATAGGGATGTAATGACAGAGGGAGGACAAAACATATTATAAAGTCATGAAAAACTTCTTTTGTTTCCTCCTCCCTCTTTGCAAACATGTCCCAGGACTGTGGTCATGACAGTTGTCTTGCCGCCACTCAGACTACACTCCAGCTTAACACATCATCAGGCCTCAGCTGGCGCCTCTTGAGCACCCGTCTTATCATCACACTCTGTAGTGCTGATATGGAAAGGTCACATGAGGGGACGAGGGCCTGGGGTGATTCTGAAATCCCATTTTTCATGTGTGTTTAACAGTCTTTTTTTATTTCGCCACTAGAAAGGAGAAGATAAAGTGACTGCCATCTGACCCGAGCTCATCTTCAGATCAACACCTCCCCCCCATCTCTACAACAACAGGCCCCAGCAGCCTGACCTGAACTCCCTCGCCTCCCAATCGAGCGGATCAAACTGTAACCGGCCTCCATGGAGCGCGTTCAGCACATGACCAAATCGGCCATTCGCCGAGCGTCTCAGATCGAGGTGAACCCGCAGGCCAAGAGGAACCTGCAGGAGCTGTTCGTCAACTTCACCCTCATCCTCATCTGCCTGCTTCTCATCTACATCATCGTCCTGCTGAGCAGCTGAGAGACACGCGCAGAGAGAGAGTTTGGGCAAAGATGAGGGTTTCACTGATACATGCAGATATATTTTTAAAAAAAGATATGAAGCAATAATATAATTGGCATGTATCAGCTTAACCCCGTTTACCAGCAAGGCGCAGGGAAGGATCACAGAGGCATTGGCCAAACTCTCAACTCACAGCAAAGCTCAAGGGTGATGTGGGAGCTGATCGGGAATCAGCTGCGCTGTTTGTGTCTCAAGGGAACGATCAAAAGTGACCCGACTCCAGCAGTTTGTAACCTTCACCTCTTCCTGCTGCTCATTCAGATTCACACTGTGCTCGCTTGCAGAGGACAGCGACTCCCGCCATGCACGCATAAGCACGAGTAAGTGCAGCGATGCTGAAATATCAATACATCACCAATGTTTGACTTCTATTTCCCACAAGCCTGCCCCCCTTTACTTCCTGTAAACCCCCGCCCAACCCAAACCCCCCAGCAGAAAGATAAACAGGCTGGAAATGTTTTTTTTCCATGAGCGTTTTCACGTCTTTCTTGGTGTGCCGCTGACAGAAACCAGGAAAACACTGAGGTTTCGCTGAGGTTTCCTGAAACTGCTTATTGGTTTAAAAAAAAGAAGCTTTCAGCAACACAAGTTTAGCAAAAGGTAGCAGGGAGAAAGTCTGAGATGAGCCTCAAAATGTAATGTTGCTGCCCTAGAAAAGCTGCCATGTGTGATGTCCGTTGAGTAGTTGAGTTGTTGCCACTCTTTATTGGTCCACAGTTACAACAGATGGGCATAGACCCAATCATGGAGGCTACAGTTCACTTACATACGCTGCTAAACCTGCTTTCGCCTAACAATGTAAACCCACTGGTTTCACTATCACTGACACTCAGATTTCTTCACTGAGGACGTCTTCAGAAGAGAAGAAGATGAAAAAATTAACAAATTTGCAATTCTATTGAAATTTCAATCTCTGGCGCCGCCCAGTGGTTAAATCACAAAAGACATGGTGGATCATTTTAAATGTAAAATTATTTTTACCCTGTTTTTCATCAATTCTGCTGAGAAATTTGACACATATCTTAAATCTACATGGCATTATTTATAAAATGAAGCTCTGTTATCACTGTCTGAACTAATAATGCTGAGCCAGTCAACTCACTCCCAAAGGTGCAGCATATCTGCCATTTTATTCAGTGTGTTTCTTACTCTTAATTAACATATATAAACATACTTGATATGATACTTAGGAACGTTTCTAAGTACTGCAGACCTTTAACGAGCGTGTGTGAAGCACAGCCTGAAAGTGACAGTGAAAGGTTTGCTTTACATGCAGTCTATACACTATCAGTTGTGAAAGAAAGCTCACTTTGCATGGTGTGATTACACGTAGTGCCACTTTCTTTACTGCAGCTAGACTCTGTTTGTTTTCAGCGCTGGAATAAAATACCTAATTATAAAATCCTGTCATTGCTTTTGAAACATACTATGACTAAAAATGTTTAAAAAAATGAGATGCACATAGGTGAGTATGAATTAGTTGTTTTTTTGTTGTCTTGTATGTACGTTAGAAAAACTTCCACCTGATTTTTAAACTGTGGAACACCAAATAAACTGCATGTCAAAACAATTAAAAGTAGCGTCTGACTTAAGTGAAATCCTTTGTGTTTATCTGTCCGTAGAGTCCATGTGCATACTGTTTTGGTTTTACAGCTCTTTGAATGCCTGCCTACATCCAAGAGCTTGTTTTCTCTTGACCTGCGATCACCAGAACATACGAGAAATCTCCACTGCCACCCACAGCCAAGGGACTGTTTACCCAAATGTGAATTGAATTCTATTTAAAAAAATTTTTAAATGTTGTTTCATTTACTCATTTATTATAGATGTTCTATTTAGCAAATACTCAGAAATTGAAAAAATGCATTGATTTATCAGTAATGCTTAAAAACACTCATTACATTATTCATTATTATTATTATTATTATTATTATTATTGTGAAAAACAGTCTGCAAGTCTGAAGAAATGTTTGATTTTTAAGCCCCAAAACATATTGAGAATATGCATATTAATGTTTATAGATGGATAATTTCCGTAATAATTTCAGTAATGTTGAAAAATACCTGGGTGAAAAAGCCTTCTGAAAATCTCCTTCGACCAGTTTTCTCTTAGTTGTTTCACCATTTGTTGTCTTAACTGGATCATAGTTACTTGTAGTGTCAATCAAAAAAACAATAAATCTGAACACCATATGCCGAACAATTGTTTTGAGCATAGTGTTAGCAACAAAATCTGCTAGCTTTTGTCATGGCCACTGAAAAAAAAACAAGACTCTGAAAAAAGTGTTGACATTTAAAAATCTACATATGTAGGTTAAATAACAACTGAAAAATGCTTTGCAGTCTTAAACAAATATAAAAAGACATGTTTATATAAGTAAAAAAGTAAAGAGCAGTTGTCCCCAACTTTTCTAACCTAGCATACAGTGCATGCTAGCAGCTAGCCAAGGTAAGTTCCTCATTTTGTGGCTTACAAAAGTAAAAAGATCTAAATTACTTTTTCTTTTTTATAGAAACAGAAAAGACAAATATCTGTAATATCCAATTGTGTATTTCAAAATCCTCAAATACTGCAAGTTCAGATATGTGCAGAGTACAAAAAAGTACCATTAATATTTAGATGTAGATTCAACACAAATCTTATAAGAATTGCACAACAACAGCTTTTCTCACAATCATAATTTTACTGTTTTGTAACATACAACAGAAATTAATATAAATATAAATAAATATTGTTATTGTTATTACTGGTATATATTTTTTACTTCCAAAAGAATGACAAGACAGACATCATTAGGTGACAGATTACAGGGGAGACATTAATTTACTTTTTAATTCAGTTGTTACAAAGTGCAACACATTTGTTGTATTTACCTGTAACTGGACCGATGTCAGACTTACTTCAATTTCTCTGCAGATTCTGCAGTTTCTATGGGTCTCCAATGGCTGCTTGATATTACCAAGGAATCCCAATTCATTTTGAAAAGCTAAAATTTTAAAGACAATATCTTATATTAGCCAAGAAAATGTGTAATGGAAGAGGCAGGACATGTAAGAACAAATTAAAGCATCAACTCAGTAAAGTAATATATAAGCATATACAAAAAATGTACAAAACAAATAGTACATTTAATGACAAAACCAAATACACGGACATAATGTTGAATCTAAAAACAAAACAGAAATAAATAAATAAATAATCCCTTTAGGTTATGTCAAACCACTAAATAACGTCAAACTTAAAGGACCGTACCATATGTTCATTCATTAAAATTAATCAGTCTCACCATAATGTCCATTTAGTTCTGGATTCATCTATATGAATGTCTGAGAGCTCCAGAAATACCACTTAATGGACCTGGTGAAACTGCTGAATGATCTCCACGTCTCAACTTTCAAACAAACATGGACAAAAAGTCCGTAAAGTGCTCAGAAAACAATTAAAAAAAAAATAAATTGTGCAACAAACAGAAAAATTCCTCTTGATGAGGAAAATCATTTTCTAAGAATTAAATCTTTGACTACTTCCTCAACAGCTGCTTCAAGCCACCGGCTACCTCTCTTGAGCATTTTTCAAGTCTCTCTATGATTTTAAACCATAGTATAATAATTTAAAACTGATTGGAGAGTGAAACGCCTCTAAGTGCCGGAACGATCTTCTAACTATCGGGACAGTCCCCCAAGGTGTGCCTCTTGGTTGCAGCTGGGGTTAACAATGCAACTAAAGTGTGCACTGAAAGAGTGAAAGAGCTGTGAGCTCAAGCAAAATGAAAGGAGAGGCAGTAAAATCAGATGTGATTGTGAGGAAAATGTATTAGAACTTAGCTCTAAGAAGAAACAGAAGGCTTCTGCATTGTTGGATGGAGATTTCAAAGCAGAGTTATCTGAATAAATCTTCACAGTGTGCATGGAGGAACGAACCAGCTGTGGTTCGGTGTACCGTGGCCAGGATCCCAGGAAGGATATGGCCAGTTTACGTTCACGTATTGGTCTGTTGCTGGGGTTTGTCATGGGTCAGTATTTACAGTGGGACCTTTTAGTGTAATTAATGATGACATTCGGCGTAACTAAAGCCTCGGTGTCATGACGCTGCATTCTTGTCATATGGGACAGTTGGACACTATGCCGCCACCGCCAAACTTCTCATTTGATCAGTTCTCTGTTTATAGAAATCTATTTTCTCAACCTGATGAAAATGAATCAGGGTCAGCCACAGAATGCTCTGCAGTACTTTCTGTCACATTCCTTTATGTAATGGCTCATTTTTGCCATCCTTCCCATATGCCACAAATACAGACAACCATGTCTCAATCTGGTTTCAGGAAGTGTTTAACTCTTCACTTTAATGAGACAGCCTGTCTGTCATATTAGCTTCAATCAAACGAGAAGATTGATATAGACCAGGCTGTAATTGCGAGCTTGCTTTCAGTCACGCTTGGTAAATACACCTAAGTGAGCAGAATGAAAGAACACTGAGTGTTTCTTATGAATGATCCACTAACTACACCTGAACTCTGAGCATCTGCAGATATCAAGGGTAGTGTGATCTTAAAGGACATTCAAAAACAGAATGATGATTACGAGCAAAGGAAAATGGATACACACATACATATCACGCAAAAAAAGAGCTGATTACTGATTATTGCTTTTCTTGTTTATGCTTGGTAGTTGCTTCACTGAGAGCAGAAACATGAGACCTTCTGGAGCCAATTCTGGTCTTCGAGAGACAGCGAGAACTAATAATCGAGGACCTTTCTCCTCATGGACAGATTGCAAACATCTACTCTCACAATATGAGTTTTCCACAACATGTCACACATTATAGAAGCTTTGTTGACAAATGAAAGTTTTTACACCTTACACACACATACTAAAAAACTGAGGGTATTATAGACTGCTTCCACAATCTGCAGTTGGGGTAAATTTAGATAGGAGTGATGTTTTAAGTAAATACAAGGACTCTGCGTCCCTGATAGGACTGATCGCTGGTGACACTAATATTATAATTATTTAAAAAAAAAAATCTTAATATGAACACAATGATTTATCATGGGTCATGCCTGTTCTCTTCTTGTACAGTCAGTCCAGACTGCGTTCATAATTAACTGAAACTAAATGTGTGCCCAGCTCAGAAACCCCAGCCAGGAGATGGGAATTACAATCTTGGAAATTATTGTGCCAGGCTCAGAAAAAAAACCCAACAAACACATGAGATGCAAGACAAAACAAGTCAATAAGTGAGTCCCAGAGGTACAGATAATCTTAAACTGGGAGTTTCCAGTCAAAAGCAAAGTTAATATAAACCTTTGCTTAAATCTTTCTTTCAAATATATGCAAAGACTTTAAAATGGAATTAATTAATATAAGTTTTACACACACAACAAATTGGTGTTGATTTTTCCTTTCATCTGCCCCCGTCCTACATCACCTAAACAATGAATTCAAACGGTGAAAGACCAAACACTTCCTGAAACCTGCAGCCTCAGTCGAGCCTGTTATGGAAGACGAGCATCGATCATCGATCACACTGAGCTGAAACGTGTCTCTGTGGTTAGGTGGAACCCGGCGGTGTCACTGTGAGAGGAAGTAAGCTCTTCAGATTACTGTCTCCATCCGCTTTTTAAGAAGTAACAAATAGAGCCTCTTTCAGGCTGATGACGACCATGCAGTTTGGAAACTGTACAGATTACTGAATGGACTTCATCACAAGGAACTATGTAAACTTTCAAGTCAAGTAAAAAAAAACAAAAAACGAAACAAAAAAACAAGACAGTACACCAAAGAAAAGATTTCAAGTGAGCAACAGCAGCATTATGATAGTGTTCCTGTTTTCACATGCTCTACGGTCTGCTCTGCAGGCAGAGACGTGCAGCAACAAGAGTTGTGCCACTGACACAAACTCCTAGCTGGTAATGAACTAAACACTCCTTGGCATTAAAAAAGTTTCTAGGAGTCAACCAATGTCTGCGTGTCGCTGACAGAACTCTTCCTCTGAACGTCTCAGGGCTACCATTGTCACAAACAGACCGTAGAAAAACAGTAGCTTATTACAATATAAATACTTGAATAATAAAAAGACAAGGGGTGCTTGATTCACTTTACCTTGATGTTTCCCCTCCTGAGACTGTTGAAGCGTCTGAAGTGGTAAATCAAGCACCCCTCAGATAGCTCAGAGATCTGAAAAGGACTTTCAAACATTTATTGTATGTACACGGTCAAAGTGTTGGGACAGCAAGCTAAAGTTAGTCTTTTTCTTTTTGCTGGTGTCGTTATTGTGGCGCACTCCAGTTTATCATACTGCAGATGCCAAAAACACAACTTGAATGAACAGCAAGGCCAATTCCGCTCAAGATCACGTCTGAATGACAAATGCATATTTATACAACAGATGGACCTACAGTATTAAAGACTAAAGGCAAGTATCAAGGCATTATCACTTTGTCCTGTCCGAACTCTGAAAGCACTTCTAGTCAGACAACAAATTGTAAGACACATTAATGAGCTGTGAAGACAAACTTTGTTTAACGCACCAATTGTACCTGCAACACCGTGAACATTTACATGAGCTCAAATGATAATTTTATATAGACCAAGTGTTTATCTAAACTTTCTGAATGTTTGAAATCGGTAAGGGTTCAGAACATTTAAGGATTATTACAGTTAAGTTATTTCATCATATTTGTTGGAAAAAAAACCCACTGAGTTAGACTGCTGAATAATAACAAAGCAGCTCCCCAAATTGTAAAAATAGCAGTCCCCCAAATGGCCACTTGGGGCTGGCTCCAAAATCAAGTCAATGCCCACTGAATCCAACATTAAAATGCTTTTTTAATTTTAAAGATTTGATTTTGGTAGAGTTGGGTGGATCATCAAACATCGATAGTATTGATACCAACCCCGCTATTGATACTAGCGTGATAGAATGGATACTTTTGTTTCCACTATGTAGCCCACTGAATTGTGATAAACAAATTATGTTTTTGGAAATGAAAAAATAAACCTCCAACATGCACCATGAAAAATGTCTGAAAACCTTTGTGTTGACCGTCACATCTGTTTTATTTTGATGTGACCAAAAAGTGAAAGGTGTGTTTTTATTAGAGATGGCACGATACCACTTTTTAATGTCCGATAACGATTCCGATATCATAAATTTGGATATCTGCCGATACCGACATGTATCCGATATAGTGTATTTTGTAATCAATAAAACTTTTTTTTAATAAATATCTTGCTGCATTTTGTAGAAGTTCATACTCAAATTTTAAAAACAAGCGACTGAAGTTATTCAGTTATACCTGTATGCAAAAAATACACTCCACCCAAAACATTTTATAGTTCAGCAACACTGATCAATCTAATAAATTTAAACCTATTCTGGTATTTTAAAGAGTACTTAGCAACCTAACTAATAGGGTTGCCAACTCCTAGCAAAAATATTAGCCACCCGCCACCTCATGATGCTTAATCAACTTTAATTTAATGCACGTGTAAAGCAAATGCACAGAAATCAATTCTTTTTCTACAATAATTAAATACATTCAACATCTTTCTTCAACAGAATTGCAGACTGCACAGATGGTACCTTCCCAAAGGAAAAAGTACTATAGCTTACTAGGATGTATATTAGACTTAATAGTTACTATATACAATAATGTATTTCTATACATTTAATCAGATGACCACTTTGGTTGTAAGATTCAGATAATTATTTATTCAAAGTTTTTAAACATAGCAAAGTGATTTATGTTTAAAATCCTGCTTAAACGTTTAAAAAAAAATAACTTACTGAACTGTAAAAATTTAAAAAAAGGAATATATGACATAACAAAGAAAAGTATTTCCTTGTGCCCCCCTTTTCCCTGTTAATGCCCAACCTGGCCCCCTGTCAAAACTTTGCTAGACCCGCCCCTGCACAGTTACCAGCTGTCAGCTACATAGAAAAGGATCCTGGTGTTATTTGTCTCTCAGAAACAGTTCATAACTTCAACTCATTCATGTCACCTAAAAGGTAAACCTGTTTCTCCATCACAGCTCTGATGATTCAGTAAGGACATCTCCTGGTTTCATTTTCATGTTTCCCTCTCACCACACTGACATCATGACCAGCAGCTTTACAGCTGTGGCTCCAGCAAACATCAGCTGATACTAGAAATTAATATTAAATACATTCTAACAACAGCTGATCACGCTTAAACGTGCTGCTGTTGTTTACCCGCTGGTCTCCTCTTTCTGGCACAAAGTGGGCGATAAACAAATAAGAAAGAAAGTAAGACGGGACTTGCGACAGAAAAGCCGATCAGCTGATCATGATCAGTTTCATGTTTGAAGTAATAACAGGAGAGGGAAGGGGAGCGAATGAGAGAAGTAGATGCAACTGTGGAGCAAAGACAGAATAACTCCAGCTTTGTGTCTATTTTTTTAATTCTAGCTGAAGTACCGGACAAATCGCTGCCTTTTCACCTCAATATGGAACTCCAATGGCCAGTCCAGCTGTGGCTCACTATATCAGTTGTTAAGCTTAACGTGGAAATACTCTGCAAACATTCAGGGATGAACTTACACACTTACTTTTCTGGAATAGTTTTCTCTGAGATCAAATGCTGCAGTTAGGAAGCATGTACCGAGGCTCCAAATGCGCCAACAGACCGCCGACAGGTCTCGCAGACAACAGCCGCTCTGTCACGTGACACCTACTACTCCCATGCGACAAGCTGGGTTACGCCAAGTAGCACGTTTTGTGAGGTGATTTTGTGATACTTCGTATCGGATTACATTTTTTATTTCTCTCTGATATCCGATCCAGTAATTTAGGTCAGTATCGGACCGATACGTAATATCGGATCGGTCCATCTCTAGTTTTAATATATTGTTGAAAGTAAAAGTCACAGTGATTTAGTGGTCATTAAAATGTGCTCTGGATTTGCATTAAGGAGTTAATGATTTAATGATTCATCTGTAGGGTCATGACAAACTACTGCATTCTGTACACTAGTGTTAGTTAGCTGTGTCGCTTTGTAGCAATTAAAACCAAAAATCTGAAGTGTTTCCAAATAATGATAACGATGATCCGCTTAAAGCATGCCGGACATTTGAATTTTATATTGACATCTGGTCTGTGTAGTTCATGTTTTGTTGTTACTCGTCCAGGTTACATCCAGGAACAATCCAGGAAGCATGTGGCACATGCAGGCAGTGATTCAGTGAGCACTTGATTTGCAGGTGATACATTTTAGCTGTTAGGAGCCAAAATTGTGATCAAGATTAAAATGTAATTAACTGCAGCCCTAAGAACGGTGTTCAAAAAAGCACCGTGTAGAGTTACTCTCATTATTAATCAGAGTCTTCATATTGATTTGTAGATTTTAAATACAACAGGATACATTTTCACATCGCTTGGCAACCGGTAAATCTTAAAAGAATGAGATGGAATCATTAAAAGCACCAGCTTCGCCATCAATAAACATGCTACTCCCTTTGGGAAATCTCTGCAGAGCATGCCACGCATTTAAACTTCAGTGTAATATAAATTATTAAATTTAAATTCAGAGGACATTAATTCTTTCTAACTTGTAATTTTCTTCACATTGGGTAGCATGAGAGCTCATACAAATGGCCACTTTTGCAGAATAGCAGATGGCATAAATGTAAAAGACAAATCGTTGTATACTAATGTTTCATGTCACCTCTTTCTGCCATGCACACTTTCATGATGAAGCACTGATAAGCCACACTGCTCATCGTGCTCACCACGTATGGAAGCCCTAAGGTTAAATTCACTCAGCAATGCACACGACAGATGGGAGTGCTGCAATGAAGAGAGGACGTCTCATATTCATGTCGCCCAAATGACTGTGAAAACCTGCAGTTTGATCGCTGTCCAACTTTAGCTCTCTGTCCCATTACTTCCTTTTTTTGACACAGTTGGGATTTAGCGAGTCAGAAAGTGAAGTATTGGGCGTACAGCTCCTCTTCTTTTGTGACGTATTCTTTGCTTTTTCCTGGATTCATCCGCGCAGGGTCCGATGGTGTCGCAGAGTTGGCTTCAGGAAGGCTGAGGGAGGGAAGAAAAACATCTGTTAGAATAATGAGGAGGCAGAAGCTCGAGGACAGAGAAATGCTGTGTCAGGAATTCACAGGCTTACAGATGTATGCAATCAGATGGTCACAGATTTTTAGCTGACAAGCTCGGGAGCTTCACAGAACAGAAAATAATAGTGATTGCCTTGTTTGTTGTGATCGTTGGCAGCAGCCACTGTCAGAGCATAATGAGGGAGATCCAGTGAGTGCTCCTACTCGATGTCATACAAGTGAAGAAGTGGTGGTGTAATGTCCAAAATCCAGCATGGACATAGACTTAGACTGCCCACATTTAAGGACACATGCACAAAGGAGAGCTTGGGACTAAAACACCAAACCTAAAATTATAAATAACGCAAACTTCAAATCACCAAATCCTTTTTCTACATCCTGAATTGGACATGCCACCAGTGTACCATGGTGAGGTGGGATGCTGATTCACAAAATAAGTCTAAAAGAGAAGCAATAGAACCTTTTTGCTATCAGGTAGCAATGCTGACCCCCTTCCCTCTGGAAACTAACATAACTGCAATATTGGATTTTTAAGATCAATATCAATACTCGCGATTTAAAAAATCTGATATTCCGACATATCAGCCGATATTTTCTTTCAGGCATACAATATGCGAACAGATTTCCTTAATGTTTGAGTGGTTATTTATTTACTTGTTTATTCTCTCCCAAGTGTGCTCTGATTAGCTGCAGATTGCCCTCTAGTGGACAAACTTTTTAATGTTAACACTCTTATTATAGTAAAGACTTTTTCTCCTGTCTCTTTATTTTTGAACACTTATAAACCATTACAAATGCAAATACTGATATACTGACAAATAGTTAATATCGGTTTATTTATTGTCTTGCCTGTAAGTTTTTTCATTGCTTATTCTGCAGATTTTGTGCAAGATACTTTGCAACCCACCTCCACCCCTCTGATACAGTCACCATGCTTTCCTTGAATGTGTTAGCAGAAGAATGGCGTCCCAGAGCAGAGTGGTTACTGCCAAATGTAAATCACTGTAGATGTAAATGTACGGACACATATGTATATTACTCAGGTGCTTCAGTTTCCATGCTATTCCTGAGCCTGCAATCAGTGCACAGGTCAGTGGAAGTTTGGACATGTTGCATAAAGCTTGGGACACTTTAAATGAACAAAAACAGTTTTTGTTATAGTTGGCTGCTCCTTTTAAGGATCCATGGCATAACGGGTGGTGGCAATGATTGGTAACTGTTTAGATATAACAAGATTGCACAATACGAGCACAAAAGAAGCAGTAAAGTAAAAAAAGAACACAAAAACTTCAGCTTTAAACTAAACTGCAGCTCGATTACGAGATGGGAAAAAGTTGGAGAACTTTCAAACAAAGTCTGCGGTTCAGCTGCAGTTTATACCCTCGAGCCTCAGACCTCCCAATGATTTCTAATCAACGGCCGCAGCAAACAGAACTCCTTCATTTGTTTGTCCACTGCCTTCTGTGGAGAGAACAAAGCCCAAAACTATTTCTTTCTCTTTCAAGTTTTACATTTGCAAGTTGCTGCAAAGCTTTCAAAGCAATCATTTGTTTGCCTCTTTGCTTCACTCCCAGTTTAAAGTCCCACTGAGACTGATTTGTAAGTGCACTGTCTCCGGGTTGGTTCTCATCTTTTTGTAAAATATTTTTTATTAACAACTGAGAGCAGATTACAGCGAGGATTTACAGTGCATTTCAAAGATGATTCTGTCTTTGATTGCACCACATTGAGAAAATGAAAAATGTGATGTTAATGTGCGTAATGCATCAAAAAGAGATTACATGTTCATTATTTTTGGGTGTTGACCCCGATGTAATGGAGCGAGGCTGCAGTGTTCCGTGAAATGAAAAGATCAATGCTGCACTCGTATTAGCTCCGGCCTAAATTAAAATGATAAAAAGTAGAGAACAGAAAGAAAAAAAAGTTGTCTCTCATATTTCATCTCTGGACATTGTCAGAACAAAAGGAAAAAATAGGAGTAACAGCTGGTCCATAAGTGCTGATCAAATATAAACCTCACCTCGGTTGAGGGTGAGGGGGTGAGGACAGAAAGGAGGGAAACTAAGAAGTGAGGTGAAAGATTGGGACAGTGGAAGCAGCAGCAGACATCACATAATTCACTGCTTGAATATGTGAAGTGAAGGTGAACGGTGGGCAGCAGTAGCAGAAATGCACTTTAGTTCTCACCTCCCGAAGCTCTGCAGGCCCTGATGCTGCACCACAGATTCCTGAGGATGAGGAGCATGAGGAAGAGCAAGGCTTGGCATGGGATGATGTGGAGGATGAGGAGAAGAAGGAGGAGGAGGAGGAGGATGCTGAGGAAGAGGAGCAGGAGGATAAGGGCTGAATAGGGGAAGGGGTTTCCTAAGTCGGGGGAGGGATCTCTGGAGGGGGGAGTTAGGAGGCGCAAAAGGGCCTCCTGATCCTACCTCCTCCACCTCCCGTCCCTCCTCTTCCTGTCCTTCATGAGTCATGGTGGGAGGGCTGACGAATCGGAGAGCTGAATGGCTAGGAAAGCTGGTGAAGCGGTGATCTGATTGGCTGCCTGTTTTTGACTACAGACACACATAGAGAGGCGAGACATGAATGCCGGCTATCTTTAGCTAACTCAGATCAAACTACTAACTGGTTTTAACAACGTGCCTGTCATGCTGTGTAATTTCCATGGTGACCAAAGTGGTTAAAGCGATTAGCATCATCTCAGATAATGACCTTTAACCTAAACTTGCATCCCTGCCTAAGCAAATCCAGTGAAGAGCAGGAGTAAAGTGCTTATACGCATCTTTCAAATTCCAGTCTACTAAGTGTGATCAAAAGTTCTGTGATTCCACTCATAAAAAGCAGAAATCTTACCTGATTTAAAATGAACTGTGATCCTCTTCAAGGAATCTCCTCGTGCAGGTCTGGACTAACTCCAGTACCATTCCTGGTATTTTAAGATTACGTCCTATTCGATTCAGGTATTAATGTTGGATCTCTTCCACTATATCGGTTTCATTTTACGACAGAGGGAGTCAAAACTAACTAGTGTCATACAAAGTTTACATTGGTATGGCCAATAAAACTGTTTTCAGTGCACTTTGAGTGGGTATATTAAGGTACACCATGTTTTTCTCCCTCAGATGTGTCAACACTGGGAAAAAAAGAGAAAAGCACGCTCCTGGTGTTGGTTGTGACCTGATGTACCACATCTTCTTATAGCTGGAGACCCAACTCATCACCAGTGATGATGTTCATCCAAAAAGATTGGTGAGTTTGACACAGAAGTTGAGATTTTTGTGTGCAAAAAAACTGCAGAGACCCCAAAGTGGTCAGAACACGGCACCCAGTGATCTAAAAGTCCAAGTTAGAAGTAGACCAGAGGTGCACAAGGAGACAGCCGTGAGTGGGAGAGCAGGAATATTTCATCTGGGATGTGTGGCTTTTATTTTTTTGTTTGTAAAGCTTATAGAACTTTTTGATCACACCTTGTATTATCTTACCTGGAAGGACCGCCTTCCACATGGTAGGGGAATACAATACAGTTTATGTGGCAGCTTTTGCTAACACAACCGTCAATCTTTTTTAGATTTTTAGTTATCGTCTCTTCAGAAATTATGCCTTAAAATGCTTCAACATACACTGATCAGGCATAACATTATGACCACCAGCCTAATATTGCATTGGTCTACCTTTGAATTAAATCCAGTAAGTGGTGCGGAGGGGCATCCACGGATTGGACTAGTTTGTCCAGCATTGGTCCAGAATTTGGAGGCCAAGTCAACACCTCAAACTTCTTGTTGTGCTCCTCAAACCATTTCTTCTTTGTGGCAGGGCAGATTATTCTGTGCCACAGCCTTCAAGGAATACTGTTTCCATGAAAGGATGTACACGGTGTGCAACAGTGGTTAGGTAGGTGGTGCGTGTCAAATTAACATCCACATGGATGGCAGGACACAACGTTTATCACAATGTTTCCCAGAAGACAGTGTGATTGCCCAAAGCATCATCATCAGCATGATCACCGTGTCTGGTCAACAAACTGTGATGCTCTGACGCCTTTCTGTCAGAATCAGCATCAACTAGTTTGAGGTGCAGTAGATCATCTTTTGGACCACACAGGTCAGACAGCCTTCTGTACCCAATCATCAGTGAGCCTTGGCCACCCATGACCCTGTTGCTAGTTCACCACTGTTCCTTCCTCGGACCATTTTTGATAGATACTGACCACTGCAGACTGGGAACACCCCACAAAAGCTGCAATTTTGGAGATGCTCTAACCTGTTTGTCTAGCTATCACAGTTAGTCCCTCGTTAAACTCGCTCAAATCCTCACGCTTGACCATTTTTCTCCTTCATCAGCTCGGGGGACAAAATGTTCACTTGCTCCCTGATATTTCCCACTAACAGGTGCCATGATGAAGAGATAATCAGTGTTATTTACTTCAGCTGTCAGCGGCCATAATGTTATGCCTGGTCGGTGTACGGAGAAAAGTACATTTCTTCGAATGTCACTGGTCGGGTGTCACAAGGGTTTATCATATGGCTAAATGCACAATGCACTAGATTACATTTTATAACAAGCAGCAGCAAAACCTCATTAATATATTTTCTACTTACTGGCATTGCAATATTTTTGTAGGGGATCAACCAAATATGTTTAGTGCAAGTCAGCAAGGAATGCATGAAAAAAAGAGTATAAATTAAAATATAGGCACAGAGTAGCCTTGAATAATCTCTCAGTGTACCCTGAGGGGACTTGCTGGAGAGAGAAAGCTGCTATCTTCCTCACTTTCTTGATATCCCCACTAGTTGGCAAACTGAGAGATTTTCCAGTCCTACACATTGGAAGCTTAGACGTGTGAGCGAAGGACTGAAGATGCATATGTTATTCAATATAAACAACCCACAGCGAGCAACACAGGCACGATTAGGAGGAGGAGGAGGAGGAGGATGGAAATGAGGAGACGATGAGCTGATGTTATGATACTGAAATCAAGTGTTATTGTTCTTGAATGACTCAAACTGAAGCTGTGACAGCTGTGTTCACACATGAAGGATGATGAGCAGCTTTGTACAAAGATAACAGTTATCATGAGTCGTGTGCAATGGGCACCAGGTTTCAGGAAGAACGCTCAATGGCGCTCAGACAACAGACGAAAAAATGGGAGCATAAAGAGGAAGACAAGAAGATTACACAAGCACACGGGCCGCAAACATTCTTCTTTTCTTACAGCTGGTAGCAGAACAATGTGTGAAGATAATCAGGTACAATAGCAACACAGAAGGTTTTAGTGTCCTTGTGCTTTTCTCTTGCTGCAAATCTATTTCTACATAATAAAGAAACATAGTTTATATGGATAAATTATGTTTGCTACCCTCATTAGGCGGGATAATGATCAATAACTTCATCTGGCGGCTGTAAACAAAGCTGGGTAACTATGCCAAGATGCATGCAGTGACTGCCCTGGTGTTTCTCCAATCCTCAGCCTGTTGGATGAGTTGATTCATTGCAGAGTGCAGCTCACCTTTACAGGTTTCACTGGTTTGAATTTATGACTCACGGGGATTACTTCCATTTATCTTCAAGGATGATCTCAGTACATTTGCACTATATATCATATGTTGGGTGTTTGAGTATGTAATAAATGATAAGAAATATGTGTTTGGTACGTGGATGTGGGTCTTTACATTCTCTGGAGTTCATACAGTGTTAAAGATAAACCAACGTAGATCCTTACAGTAAAACACTCAGTCATACATTTAAGCCGTTTTCACACATGCACGGCAGGCCTGAACTTTTCAATATCAGCAGTGGGAACGGCATTAAACAGTGTTTTCTTTTTAACCCGTGTGGTCCTTGTTTGTGGCAATTAACTAAATGCAGGCAATTATCTAGAGAGTTAAAAGCAAGCGAGCAGGCATCGTATGTCCTGCTGTGCGCTACATGTCAGAAGGGACCACCAGAGTTCATGTGTGAAAACGACTTAATACTTACCGGGTAAATAGGTGAAGCAGATGACTTCAGCTGTACAGGAGTTTGGTATGCTGTAAGACTGAAGCATCCACACCATTCACAGTGAAAAAAAGCAGTGTGGAATGAGCCCACTCACCTTAATAAGAGGGTTGATGACACCGACATTGGCACTGGAGTTAAAGACCTTGTTGAATCCCGTCTCTCGGTTGACCAACTCCAGCTGGTAGAACTTCTTGTCATCCTATATAAAAAAATGACAACATGCTCCAGTCAAACTCCACCCCAATCAAAACACACTCCACTATTCTTCTGTCTGTTTGCCAACACACATTTTTAATAGTCACAGTTTCATAAAGTTTGCACTCCCTCAGTATTTTCAACTAAAACTAGACCAAATCAATAATTTCTTGACTCACTGTCCTGCATTCGAAGGAAAAGCAAGCGCACATACACGATCCTGTTTACACACATGGACTCATAATTTAAAGAATAACAAAGTGAATTGTGGATCAGCATCTTGAAAAAAGTCTACTGAGATCCCGACTGACACACAGCAGAACCACAAAGGGTGGTTCCACATTAAGACTTCATGAAGTTATCAGCAGCATGCTGCAAAGACACAGGTCCTCCACAGTGCCTCGAAGGGCCACGCACAAGGAGTGAGAGTGAAGAAGTAGAGACATCGCTCAAACCGAGTTCTGCTTATCAACATTTAACTGCATCGCAGGATCTTTATCAAATCCCAAAGACGCAGCTTGCTCGCTAACTTTTCTTTCCTAAGTAAACAACATCTGCTGGTCGAGACCCTTACATGCAGTCAGATGAAGGAACTTTCAAAGAAATACATTTTTAACTCTGAGAACTGTTGAATGTTTGACCTCGCTTCCAGCGATTAATTCTTGATTTAGACTTTCTCACGAACTGCATGTCTATTTTTCAGTTTACTCCTCAGAGACTATCCCATGCGAAGATCTGGACTCATGGACCCCCGCGTCTACTCACCACCAGCTTTTTGACCAGAGCTTCTCTTTCAGTCACCATCTCTCTGAGCTCTGCGATCACATGCAGGTCTTCTGGTCGGCTTTCTCTGTTTCTTAACTTCTCCTCTGTGCCCTCCAACCTGGACGCACCCAGGAAACATTACGAGGTAAGTAAACAGGAACAAAGTGTGGCACCAGAGAGACAAAAGGAAGACAAAACAGAGACAACTTTGATCTATCTTGAAACAGTAGCAGCCCAAAAGAGCCACAGAAGAGGTTTCATCACACGGTTTTATGTCTTACAGTATTTGTAGAGCAGAAATCTTGTCTTTGAGGACCTCCTGGGCCTTGTTGAAGTCAGCCAGCATGATTTGTGTTTCTCTCTGATGGATTGCATTGAGCTCCCCCATCTCTCGCTCGTGTCTCCTTGCAAGGTCTTGTTCATGAGCTCTGCAGCATAGACAGAAGTCATAAATGAATAAATCATTAGGCGAACTTTTCTGCTAGATGCATATTTCCTAAAGTGCCACCAAGTATCACAAATTTACACTTAAATAATAATCACTTTGGGACTTTTCCTCTGCCTCTACACCAGTACATTTAATTTCCCGGAAGGGGGACCTGTGACATTGACATCGCATTTCAGTAAATTATAGAGGCCGACAGCAAGATGTGCAGCTGCAAAGTGAACTCTGCTGGGACACAAAGCACAGCTGGTACAGAGAGCATCCGGTCCGTCAGTGCTTACTGTGTCAATGTCAGGGTGTTAATTTATGTGTCTGCAATCTAAGTTAAAGAACGTAATGAAGAGTGTGCTTCATTTACATATGGGGACCATTAGAATTAAACTTCCTTTAAGAAATGTGAAGAAGCAGAGCCAGGGTTACTGGCACAGGCTGCCAAAGCTTGCACGAGTAGCGGACGAACATCTGTCTTTAATGGCTGTGGTTTTGCTTTCACATTTTCTTTTTAGCATCACTCACTCATTAAAGTAATTGTTTTTACAAGCTTAACA
>NW_005187677.1:630857-642829 GCF_000239375.1 Pundamilia nyererei | reverse complement strand
TCTTTTATACTGCCTGTCGTAAAACTGGAAGGCAACACTGATTCATTTTAAGTCAATACAAACTCTGCTGGCTTAGAACAGATAGGCTGGAGTTGTGGAAGCAGGCGTGTAAAACATGAAACTCTGAGCTGAGAGGTCCTTTACCCACTTTATCTAAAGCATGATGCTGATAACACTGTGCTTGATTTAGAGCAAAACATGTTTAAAGTTCACCAGAAACTGATCAGAATACAGTATTAATATAAATAAATGCTTACACTGATAGATCTGGACATCTATAGACTTTGTTGTTTTACTGGGTATTATAGCTATGGCTTCAATAAACAAAGTACTGGTGTTTTAACTGAAATGGTCAGACAGAGCGACACTGGAAAAAAATTTACATATGTGAAAATGAACTAAAAATATATTTTTAGACAGTGAAAAACACGTCTAATGTAAAGTGGCTTGAAAAAACTGCACTTATGAATAAACGTGACTTTTTTCAGTAAATCCTCAGAAAAAGACTAAAAATACAGACGCAAGTTTAACATGATTTCACAAATGTGATGTCATCTTTACTTAAAAGGCAGCTGTGAAATTCTAGTTTTATGCTGTGAATGCATATTTAAAATTGGATGGTTGATGCACAAATTTCACAAATATTATTTACTTAAATACTCTTGCTCTTATATAAGCAAGAGTATTTAAGGGTAATGGGAGGATAATGTCTGCTGAGCTACTGAACCTTATCTGATGGTTAGCTTCGCTGCGGACCCGCAGCACCTCTTTGCCCTTCAGCTCCAGCTCTCTGGTTAGCGTGTCGATGGTCTCGTTCAGAGAGTGAATCTCATGGTCCAGATCGGTGATGCGGTTGCTACGGGAACACAGCTCCGCTTGCAGGTCTGAGATACGAATTAAGAGATCTTGTTCCTAGAGGATGCACATAAGACAGAATAGGCAGTTATTTGCTAGAAGGCTTTTAAACCTTGAGATCACTTAGGGCGAAACACTGAGAGACAAGAACAAAAACAGAACTAAACCACTGTCAGTGTTACCTGCTTTTGGCTGTGCTCCATGGCTTTCTCTAGCTCTCGTTTGGTGGCAGCGTGTTCTTTGAGGTGGATTTGCTTCAGATGCTCGATGGCTGTCGCGTGGAGGTGGTTCAGTTCTGCACGAAGAGAGGCTGCAGGAAAGAGACGCCGCAGGTAATGTGAGGGATCATTCTTTATGTAGTTTATGTAGAAAAATGACAACAGTGCGGAGAAATTAAAGATATTCTCATTTTTTGTGACTCCTTTCCTACATCGTACTTTCACGACTTATTCTTTTAGTTGGTTTAATATTGGAGGCAACTACTGAGATCAATTTTATCACCTAGCACATGTTCACAGATCTCAGAAAGCTGATTTCACCATTAGTTAATTTCATCCTGGTTTCCTAAAGCGTCTTACGATTTAACCACCAAATGTTTCTTTCTTCTTCTATTCTTCTAAACAGCAATAGGCAGATAATGAAGGTGATTTTGTTGTAATCACTATGGACAAAAACATCATCACAGCAGGCCGAAACAGAACCAGAACGTCTCAGTAGGTAGAAACACAATCACCAAAGGGTGGGGAAAAAATCATTGCTGCAATTTAAAACCACGCCACAGAGCGAGGCTGGCAGTGTGGAAACAACCCCGATCGATAACTACAAACCTAGACGTGTCAAAGCCACGTTTACTATATCTATCATCATTTACCCAGCTTTGCTTTCCCCTCGTCCTCCAATTCAAATCGCAGTGTCTGCAGCTCCTGGTCCGACTGCTGTCTGAGGATTTCTAAAGTCCTCCTGTGGGCCTCCTTCAAAGCGTGAACCTCCTCCCGCTGCTCCTGCTTTAGACGTTCCTCGAGGGCCTGGCAGACGGCACGGCGAGGGAGATTAAAGAGGATGGAGGGACGGAAAGGAAGGAGAAGAGAAAGGACGAAGATGACAAGACACAATATGTTACATGAAAAATATGGTTTTGAGAAAAGTGTAGTTTGGATGTCTGACTCAATATTTCCTTTTTAATTTGGGCTGAAAAATAAAAGTGAAATGTTGTAAAAAGAAAGCCAGAAGACAAAGAGAGAAAATGAACAGTGTAATCGAACCACAGCTCCAAACTGGTTTTGAGTTACAGACTGGCACAGGAAAAGTGACAATATTAAGAACACACAAAGACTTTTGGAGACTGTCCCACTATGTACTGCATAAAAAAAGGAAGCTACTCAGCTTCAGGAAGCAGAACTGACAGCGAGATCCATCAACAGGCTGAAAATGACTAAAGAGTGTAAGTATAAAATCACTGAGCTTTTTGACACATCCTCTCAGTGCCACATAACAAAAAAAAAACTACCTCAACCATAATTTATATCGTTTGACTCATTTTAATATTACTTAACAAGAAAATTGGTGAAATTAAAGTAAATGATCCAAATAAAATGGCTCAGAAAGCCGGCAATTTCCTCAGGGGTTTGATTGTGCTATGAATCTTCTGCATTTCTTGACTCTGTGGCAGACATAAAAGGATCATTAAACAATATTAGAAAAGCTCAAAAACTTTTTTACTTGGTCTCAAGTAGTTTTGTTGACCAGCACTTGCTGAACTTCACAATGGATACTCTGCTACACGTAATCATTGCTGTGCTGTGGACAATATTGGAAATTCAAATTGCAGCACCTTCCACACTATAATTTCCTCTCTGGAAGAAATAACGTCAGACACTAGAAGCTCCCAGGACGACAAATCAAGTTGTGTACCTCTTATAAAGCACTATTTTAAGGACTTTTGCTGATCACAGACTGCTACATACATAAAAAAAAAAGTAGATAAGAACACAGGTGAAAAGAGAGGAACAGCAGCTGCAGATTTTTGTACTGAAAGTCACATTTTTACAGAACTATAAAAAGACACGGGATACAGCCAGAGGAGCACATGAACTACTTTGATGATTTAAAAGTAAAATGATAGGTCAACTCTTATTTTTGTCAGTCTTTTTCTTTCATTTTTTTTTAATGGTAATAGGCGTTTACTTGTGTATTACAAAGTTCACGGGAAGCGACATTGTGGATATATCAGCTACTGAAGCACAATTCTCTACTCTCCTGCTGATAGACAGCTAAAGGACACTTTAATTCTTTAATTTAAGTTTAGCAGCAAGTTTTTAGTTTGTTCTCCTCCCTAATGGAGGGAGTGTGTACTCTGTCTGTTTGTCCACAGTTTTCAAAACAGCATTTTCAGATTTTCTGTGATGGTGATACCGATAACAGCAACATATTAGGCCTTGGGGGACATGATTACCTATGCTGGCTAAACATGAGCTTGACTGCTGTCCCTATGATGTTGCCATGATGTCACCATGATGACATAACGGGTTGACATCATCATGTTGTAATAAAACATCATAAAACACCAGAGTGTTAGTAAACCTGCCCTTTGATAGGAGCTGCGCTCTCTGAGTGGTCTTGTTTTCACGTGTGGTTTCACGCTCTTGTATTGATGGATTTAGTTAAAAACGGTCAGTCAAAATCTCAGTCAACATTACCTCAACACAAGGTCACTGCTTACTCTGCTGTTCAAGCAGCTAAATCAACCTATAAGCAGAGCTAGCTTTGGACAGAATACCAATCATGGTTCACATGCAGTGCTAACCTTTTCATAGTTTTATTGCTGCAGTTGTCACATGTGTTTTGGATGACTTGAAGAAAATATATAAAATATATTTTCTGCTCAAATGTTGCCTTGCAGTCATTTTTAATCACATAGGTAAAAAATACTGGCTAATAGTACTCATCAGCCTCCTAATAAATACACCTATGGTATTTGAAAGTCCTACGTGACGTCCTTGAGTCATCGCATTCACAAAAACTTGACCTCTGACCTTGCGGTACATCATCACCCTGTTTTTGAGTTAACTATCAAATCCATTCACCTACACCGGTCGCAGCAGATGGCTGCCCCTGCCTGAGCTTGGTTCTGCTGGGGGTTTCTTCCTGTTAAAAGGGAGTTTTGCCAAGTGCTTCTTCAAAGGGAGTTGTTTGATTGTTGAGGTTTTCTCTGTATTATTTTCTTTATCTTACAATATAAAGTGCCTTGAAGTGACTTGTGCTGGTCTATATAAATAAGACTGAGTTAAACTGAACATTTATTGATGCCAGAAAAAGAAACTGCACTGATTGCTCAGTCTCAGACTCGGCTGAGGTGACAGATCAAACCAAATTTTATAAAAAATCGTCACACTGAAATCTCTGCAACACCAAACTCCAGCCTCGCCATACAGGATCCTCCAACATACAGTGTTCTAGAGTCACTTTAATACTACAGTACAAAGCAACAGTAAATCTCTCGAATGCTGCATTCAGTAGTCAAAGGTTTGCTGCTTAAATCATATTTAAAATCACAGATTTGGTTAATTTAGTTAGGCATTTTTGCTACTAGAATTACTGCAGCACATTATTGCTTCAGTCACAGCACTTGTTAGTGAACGATGGTAGCATTTAGCAGCTGTTGTTGCTGCACTAGTGAGGCTGTCGAAACTGTCCTCGTCGCACTTTTACTGTGTGTACAAACAGATGAGTTCAAAGAAGACTGCAGTGAAGTCCACAGTGGAACAAGAAAGGCTACTGTAATGTATTTAGTAAAAGCCCCCGAGAAGTTAGTTAGAACTTGCTCTACTTTTCTTTTCAGAGAGAACAAAAGGCAGGTAGTGTCGTGCAACTATGTGACAAATCCCAAGACAACCGATGCAAACCTACATGCTTGCAAATATGTGTGTGTGTGTGTGTGTGTGTGTCGTACTCTTATCTGGTGCTGCCTGGCTTCCTCCATGGTGCTGAGGGCACAGCAGTGAGCCTCCTGTAATCGATGCTCTCTCCTCTGATGTTCTCTCTGCATCTCTGCAAACACAGAGATATCAACGTGTACACTGAGATGCATCAACAGCAGACGTGTTTCCATTCTGTTTGACACGATAAGGCAATATGACAATCTGAGCCAGTCGCACAGCGGCAGGAGACGCGCCGCTGAACAGAAGGTGACAACAAAATATTTACACACTCGATGCTCGGACTATTTGTATTAAATATTTAGGTTACATTTCAGATTTTTATTTATTCTTCACAACAAAATAAAAATTGGTTTCAGCAGTGGTACAGTGCAATGCAGCATGATTTGTCTCGACATGCTGACGATCTCATGCTAGTGAACATCCTGGGCTGTGAATTCAGTTATTTCCCTCATGGATGTTTTGAAGCAGTGATTCCCAAAAGTTTTTAAGGGAGCAGTGGCCCCCTTCATGGCTGCTTGGCTGCAATAATAACAGAAATTCAGCTTGAAATTAGTAGTATGCACAGTTACATTAATGTAGTTATATAAATATGGAATTAAAACAGGAAATAGGAGGTGGTATTACTTTATTTTGACCTAAATTTACTTCCCCTGTATTAAAGTTTATGTCCCAGTTAGCCTTACCACTTTGCATATGACTAGGTAGCATTAGCAATTTATAGCCAACATCCTGTGTGGTTTAAGACATTTTTCGAGGAATACATCACATTCTCATGGATTTTGATTAGAGTGAAGATTTAAGATTGGGTGGCCCCAATGGATCTTCAGGTTTTTAAGTGGGCTGCAGCACTCTTGACTTTGGGAATGGCTGATTTAGAGGCACGCAGGTTTCCCCTGATAAAACTTGTCAGACTGCAACTCGTCATCTAACAGCTCAAACTGGCTGTTACAGCTCCAACCTTCCTTCTCTTTCAAATTCCCATAATCAAAAAATAAAAAATCTCTTGTTTTATAGTCGCATCAGTGACAAAAACTTTCAGACATTATCTTTCTTGTGGCTGCGTTCCGTTAAACCTGATTTTAAGGTTAAGGAAATAATATAGATGATATGAGTTGAAAAGATGCTGATCAGAAAATAATGTGTAAAGGAGGTTAAAATCACATACAAATGCAAAATCGCTACTTTAAGAAAGTTATTTTAGGATGAAATGTTGAAACTCCAGCGGCAGCTTGTAGCCGCAGTCGCCACGTGGAGGAAGCGCGTGCATACCTTTGAGCTGTTGGCTCAGGAGCTCTCTCTCCTGGTTGAACTGAGACTGCAGCTGTTGGAGAGCTGACTGAGACTGAGACAGCTGCAGCTCCAGGGACTGTTTCAGCAGAGAGATCTGAGGAAAAAGGGACGTAAAGGGGGAAGTAGTAAAAATATGGTGTTTAGGTGTTTATAATGAGCAAAGGCTTATTCAAAAAAAAGAAAAGAAAAAAGTAACAAGACAGAACAAATTAGATTAAAAGCAAATGTTAACAGGTCAGCGTGCCCACATCCGATAGAAGCAGTAATTACAGGCTGAACTGCAGGGACAACACTGTGTCTCTCTCCAGGTGGTTCTCTATCTCCAACTGTGCGGCGACATCACATTTAATTTACAAGGAAGACATACCTCCAGGAAAGAAGCAACTCACTTAACAGAGCACACACATTTAATTAAAAAACTCTCTCTTTTGCTCCACTATATTTTTTCCAATGCATCGCTCTTAACCAGGGAGAGAACCCAGGTTTTTCCCCCTTTTTCTAACAACCACTCCCTGGTGGTGATATTGACACACAGATGTAATAAAACCACTTCAGGGCTGCGGATGAAGATTTCTCCACTCGTGTCAATGAGCTGACAGCCCGTCACGACGACGAGTGACAGCGCGCACGGCCCAATAACAAAAGCCAACAAGCGTAAGCCCCATCAGAGCACGCCAAAGTGTTTTGTTTCGAGGAGATACTGCAGCTATCAGAGGCCTAACTGCCGGTGAGTGGCAGAACTCTCTCAGCCAGACGCCTCCGGCCCTTCACATGCCACTCTTTCTCTGAGCCGCTGCAGTTAAATCCCCCGCAGGGTTTAGTGCTGAAGAAGTACCACATTAGCAAGTGTAAGGTAAGATGGATTTAAAAATGAGAGGATGAGGAGCAGGGCTGGGATGAAGTTTCTGAGGTTCTACATCGGATAAAAAAAGATGGCCTGCACAGTTTATCCTCTCTGTCTACTCCAACTAATCATTTTTACAGTTACAGCAAAATAATGGGATGTGTGAGATTAGCAATGTGGAAATACCTTAAGCGACCTTGTTTGCAAAAACATGCACCCAGCCCTCTGTGACTTAATTAAACACAATCCCAAGCGCACAAGTTTTGGCGCGCACAAACTGGAGCCTCGGGCTAGGACCTTGTAATGAAAATATCTTAATGAAAACGAAGTCATTATAGATAACGACGGCACATCCGCCTAGGCGCACAATACCGCACGGGACCTGCGCTCACTTAAGGGCTTTCAGGAATGTCTTTTTCTACTTTAACAGCACATGTAGCTGCCACGTCCATCAAACATGAGAGGCTAAGGCAGCAAAGGCATAAATGGCTTCACTGAAACAGGTTAATCAAAAATTCAGGACATCAGGGGTGATTTTTAACTACATCTGCACAAAACAGTCAAAAGGGAAATCATTCAATTTTTTCATCCTGTTGAGTCTTGGCAATTCTCGAAAGTTAGTGAGTACAATTATTCAGCGCCAAATGTCGGTGGATTGCAGATTTTGCAGGCAACTGGGGTCTGTTTTTGTACCCCTCACAATTCAAGCGCATAATCCTAGTTACTGTGGCTGCTGTAGGATAGCCACTGTAGCTTTTTTATGTTGTCACAATATAGCATATTTGCTTCTTTTTATATCTTATTTTATTATATTTATTTACCATGCTTGTTCATTAACTAACTTGTAAAGACTTTGGATACTTTGTTGTTTTTAACTTTAGAATAGAAATAACACTGACACTGGCAATGAAACATGCCAAGAGAGATCAAAAACATTCAATTGAGACTGAATGCTATAAGAGATGCAGCCGGCCGGCATGTTTTTGCTCCTGTGGAAGGCTGTCAGTCCACTGTTTACCTCAGCTGTCAAAGCTGGGCGAGAAGCATCTATCTTTATTTACTCTGGAAGAGGCTATAAAACTTTGTGAAAGGAGTCCAATATGGAGTCAAAAAAGCTCAGTTGTGAATAATGACAGCAATACTGAGGTCCTTTTTGCCACTGTTAGCTGTTAGCCTCTGTTAGCAACTGTTGAAACTGTCTTTGTAATGGTTGCAACTTTTAAGGACTCAGGAACGTCATGACTGAACGCTGATACGATGTGAGAATGTAATCAAACTCTTTATCAGAGGGAAAGTGTGATTTTTAGGACACTTGAGCCAAACATTACATATGTAACATTAGCCCAGGGGCGGGCAATTCCAGGCCCCGAGGGCCGGTGTCCTGCAGGTTTTAGATCTCACCTTGGGTCAACACACCTGAATCACATGATTAGTTCGTTACCAGGCCTCTGGAGAACTTCAGGACATGTTGAGGAGCTAATTTAGCCATTTAAATCAGCTGTGTTGGTTCAAGGACACATCTAAAACCTGCAGGGACACCGGCCCTCGAGGCCTGGAGTTGCCCACCCCTGCGTTAGCTTGTAACTAGCTGTTGTTGTTTAGCCATAACAGTTGTCAGCTGTCTGGAGATGGGCCAGTTGCTTGTCTAATCTGCAGACAATAAGTGATTGTGGCAGACTGGTATGGAAAGAACAAATGCATTAACCATGTTTTATTATTCTGTTTACTCTGATGTAGCAGAAGAAAAGTAAATGCTTAAAATTAATGGCTGTACCTTTAAATCACAATTGATTTTCTGAAAAAATGGGAAACATTTTGATTGGATTTGGTATGCATCTTCATTTCCAGTTAATAAACAAAACTACCCTATCAATCACAGGGGTTTTCCTGGAAAAACAAACCCTTACTTTTAGACTAATTGTGCTGACAGTTGTAGCTGCCCCTCAAGACCCTCTCCTAGCCAGGAAAGGCCCTGCATCTACTTAAATTTTGATCTGTATTGAAATTTATTAAAATAATAAATTCAGCAATATGGCAGTTGTCCCACCATTAAATCCATCACACAGCAACCAAGAACAGAGTCCCACCATGCTCACTGCTCTGCTGTTCTGAGCAAACTGAGCATCTGGCAGGCTGGAGGGTCGGCGTATGAAGTATTAACACTGATCAAAAGAAATGCCGAAGAGCAGTAGTTGCTACTGGAATTACTTTTTGACTGAAAGAGAAATCGTACACACCATGAGGGTGGAATGTTGATGCAATTATGGGATTGGTGTTGTCTGAATGCACAATAACTTGAATTTGTAAGGATGATACAGAAGAGGTGCAGAGACACAGAGAAGCACTGACAGCCTTAAAACCACACCAGGAAAGTAACAATCTAATATAACATCACCTTCTCTGATAAATAAAGCGGAGAATTTATTATTCTTAGCGTTATTAATGGGTAATCGACCAATATACATCCATCATATTTCCGTTATCACTCTGACAGATGCTAGTTGTAATCATGGCTTATGTGTGAACAGTTTGAGATTTGTCCTTAAAATGCAACGTGATGTGTTATATCTGAGGGGACTGCGAGTTTCTCTTTGCATTGTGACTGATGAGTCTCTGAGCCCCCGGTAGGGCTGGTGTTTCTGCAGAGCTTTAAGTAGGTCAATACAGTGCAGATCACTGTAATAATACTTTCGTGCTTTTGTCTTTATAGTGGCCCAGCTTGCATGTCTGCTGTTTTTTCTCATTAAGTAGTTAATCTTTGTGCAAGACTATGATTGAAAGTATTACGGGGATAAGCTAAAACATTCCTAACTGGGCTTTCAAATTAAATTTAAATATTTTGGGTTGAAAAGGATCTTTTAAGCATGAATTAAACTACTTGGGAATGTTTTTTTCAGGTGATGTTCATGTAGCCTTTGAAAGCATGGTCTCGGATTTTGAAAATTATGCTTATCTGCACTTCACTTTAATGCTGTACTGGTGCCCCCGGCCATATCAAACTCAGAGCAATTCAATTCCAGAAGTTCCCTGGGTGAAATCCTCTACCTCTGGTTGGTGGCCAATACCATCTACCAGAGGTCCGAGGAGAATGGCAAAACTGCTTTAAACTGACAGGGAGGCAACCACTTATAGTAAATAATCACTTGTAACAAGTGAGTCTGCAGAAGAGCATCTCTACATGCAAATGTTAAAGCAGAAGATCACACTGGATGCCGCTCCTGCCAGCTAATAACAGGAAACTGAGGTTATAATTCTCCAGAATTGGACAACAGAAGATTAGAAAACACTGCCTGCTTTGATAAATCTTGACTCCTGCTGCAACATTTAGATGGTAGGGTGTGAAACCGGTGTGTACAACATGAAAGCAGGGATCCATCCTGCCTTGTATCAATGATTTATGACGCTCGTGGTGCAATGGAGTAGAGAATATTTTCTTTACAGACTGTGGACTCGTCAGTACCAGGTAGGCATCATTTAATTGCCACAGCCTACCTGCGTATTTACCCAAAGCTCAAATCATCTCAAACTGTTTTTTTGGACATTCAGTTCACTGAACCCAAATGGGCTCCACAATCACCAGATCCCAATCTAATAGAGCACCTTTGTGATGAGGAACTCTGTGATGCTGTCGTGTGAATATGGACAAAAATCTCTGAAGAATTTATCCAGCACTTTGTTGAAATTATGCCGCGAGGAATGAATGCAGATCTGAAATCAAAAGAGGTACTAGCAAAGCACATTTAAAGAGATTCCGGTAAGTGTATATACACTTAATAATATCCGTGGATTACAGTATTACATATACACACATTAGTCATCTTTTCTGTTGCTCCTAAACCACCCACACACACACACACACACACACACACACACACACACACACACACACACACACACACACACACACACACACAGCCCTGTGAGGGCAAAAAAAAGACACACATACAGAGACTCACATATAGTACACATACAGTGTAAGCTCCTTAGATATCTGATCTGTGATACAGTTTGAAGTTTATTTTTAGCCACTCGGCACTATAACTTTAAAATGCTTCTTTTTATACTGTGACCCACATTTACATGATTCCTAATCTGGCATCTATAATCTGCAGATGCTGCAGATAAGAAATGATGCTCCCTAAAGAGCCCACTATGAAATTCCATCCTAATTATTACAGCCACATCAATGAGGACTGCTTCCTTTCATCTTAAAATGATACCATATCTATAGCTGAAACAAATAGGTGGCAATCATTTATTTTAATATTTGGTGATTCTTTTGAAAACTGCCACCTTAGCTTGCACATTTTTTTTCAATTAAGCAAATAAATATTTACATTTTAGTCTGCAGATTTCTGGAGTAATTAAGAAACTCCAACACAGTAGCTATATCAAAGGTCAAAGGTCCATCGCAGAGCCGCCGACCACAAACAGATGTCTCAAAACCAAAGGACAAGTTTTCTTTGGTAAACGAAAATATTTTATGAAGAAGAACAAAACTTTGTGTGAAACAGAATCTCTTGTATCTTGTGTTGGAGTTAAAGTCAGATCACTCTTTAACTTTGTCTCGTTTTGCCGTGAGCTGCTTTTGTCACGGTTTTGGTTGGGGGCATCTGAAAAGTTGCCAAGCTGGCACTGGTGACTCCAGCTTGTCAGAAAATGTTTATCTGGAGCCACCAGCGTCTTGGCAAACTCAGGACGAGCCTCTTTGAGGCTTCAGTTGTGACTCAGCTCTGAATTACCCAGAGGCAGTATGCTCTGCAGGAACGGCTACATGAGTCTAAGCAGACGAGCGTCTGAGCTCCCAAACCAGCGTCAAACGGCTCGCTCTGTTCCAGTGCTTTCATTCTGACCCTAGCAGCTAACTTCAATCCTCATAAGATAAAATCTCCCGAACTGTAGCTACTGGAACATCTGAAGGAGCATTAATTTCAAAGGCTTTCTTTAAAGAACCTATTTAAAGGCTGCAAATACATAGCATGCATATGTATTCAAGCATCATGTGCCTTAAACTATGGCTTAGAGACAACCTGGTTTAAAAAAAA
>NW_005187677.1:627935-629573 GCF_000239375.1 Pundamilia nyererei | reverse complement strand
AAAATACACTTCAGCTAAATACTTCTAAATTATTTTCCCAAACCACGCAGAGCCGCAGTATAAGGACTAAAGAGCCGCATGCGGCTCCGGAGCTGCAGGTTGCCGACCCCTGCATTAGGTTAACAGGGAGCTACAGGTCATTGCTGGGATTCTCTTATTAAAGCAATTATCAAATAAATCATTGAATTACATCAAGTTTTACTCTGGAATAGACCAAGAAATCTGAAGTAAATGATAAATAATTTCAACTGCTTGTCAAAGAACAAAAAATGCATCAAAAATGAACAACTGCATTCCCGGATACTAACAGAGTTCACCTGCATGTGATATGACTGCTTTATCACATACTGCAAACAGTGATGACTGCAGCATCACCAGCATGTGCTCCCGACCTCATGTTGTAGCTTTTAGTTGTTTACAGAAAACTCAGAAAGCTACTGTTTGTGGGTCTGACTATAAAGGCAAAGTCAAACATACTAACAACGTTGGTTAGTAACTACTATAAGACGAGAGCCAATCGTTTACATGGAAGAAGAAGTTGGTCAAATCAGCAGTCCAAGCTTCCCTCTCGCCGTCTCTCAGACTGACACGACCTTTTCTTTTCTCTTGGTTCAGGCTGCCATTGTGTTTTTGTTATCATCAGCTGACATAGTAAACGAGTTACTGGAGTCGGTTTGTAAGGCAGCTCTAAGAAAAGAAGAGTTTAAGAGTTGCTATGTCAACAGCAAGTCATATTTACTATAGAGCTATTTATCCATCTGGATTGTTTTGGTGTGACGTTCCCAGTTTTTGAGCCATCAGCCATATAAAGGTCTACTTTTGCTTGTATATGATGAAACTAAATGGTACTTACCCTGTGGTTCTCAAAACACTAAAAATACATAAAATAAATAAGCAGCTCTAAAAATATCTGTAAAAATCATGTCCTTCTCACCACAAGAAGGAAAAAAAAGATCCAGCAACGTCAGATCTCTTTCTGCTGCCTGCCAATTAAAAGAAGTGCGCGACTAGCTAACACGAAAGCTCAGCTGACGGGGGGTCTCTACAATGTTAAAATCTTGGCCTGCTGTCAATTATGTGAGCGTCTCATCAACAGCGGATGAATACTTCCTCCTGACACAGTCGGTGGGTATGGTTTGATAGACAGAAAAATGAAACTGGTCAATGTCTGGGGAGAAATGTCTACATGTCTACAGCTGACATCACTGAAATGTTGAACAGCAGGGGTATTCAATTAAAAAGTAAGGAGGTCCAGTTAGAGAAAACAAAGATCCAGAATATATGTCATAGTTTAATGCAATACATTTACACTTAGCCTTACAATTAAATCAATGTCTGTGAAATAAAATAAATACAGTACAATTGAGCAGCATTTTAACAGTGTTTATTAAAATGTTCACAACGACCTGGAGGGCACTCTAATAATAAAATAGATATGATAAACAGACAAATGTCTCGTAATTATTTTATGGTTCAGGCTTTCTGGAGTTAAAGCCCTTAAATCTTGTATGTGGTAACCAGAGATGGGCAGTAACGCTTTACTTGTAATGCGTTGCTGTAATCTGATTACTTTTTTCAAGTAACGAGTAAAGTAAGGGATTACTATTGCAAAAACGGTAATTAGATTACCGTTACTTT
>NW_005187677.1:624708-627590 GCF_000239375.1 Pundamilia nyererei | reverse complement strand
GCTGAGTCTTTGACTTTATTTATTTTCTGCTGTGTTTTACTTGCATCTATTTGAAAGACTGAGTGTAAACACAAAAAAATATTTTATGTTATGTCCTGGAATGTGCAGAAAATAGGTTTAAATGTTAAACTATTTTTTTCCAGTCAGAGAATGTTGCATATAATTTAATTTTTGCTTGATGCATAAAGTTAAAGATTAAAACTGATAAAACAAGTTTAAAAAAAAAAGAGACTTTTCCATTTGATTACATTTTGTATGATGGATTATGCAGAAAAAGTAGAATTGGGCTGAAAGATCTATCGCTTTATCACCTCTTCAGGTTGTAAATCATGTTTTTAAAAAGTAACTAAGTAACTAAGTAATTAATTACTTTTGAAAATAAGTAACCAGCAAAGTAACGGGATTACTTTTTTGGGGAAGTAATCGGTTTTTAGTTACTGATTACTTTTTTCAAGTAACTTGACCAACACTGGTGGTAACCTTACAAAACCAAAACAGGCCGGACCCTCACGTGTCAGTGTCAGCATGTGTGCTTTACCTGCTCCAGCAGGTCTTCGACCTTCCTCTGCCAGCCCTCCCTCGCTGCCATCATCTCCAGCTCTTTTTGCTGGGAGAGCTGAGTCATGGCCGCCTGTTTGTCTGCTTCATACTCCTCGGTCAACTCCTCCTTTAGCAAACGCACTTCTTCCCTACAGAAAGACACAAAGTTTGACTAAATTAATTACATTGTACATTCAGTGTGCGTGTGTGTTCACGCTGCTCGATTTTGTCCTGCTAAAAGACATCTGTAAATATTGCATCGTTTATAAACTTGCTTCCGACTGTGTTCATTTCCTATTCGTTCTCATCAATATACATGAGTGTTTTGGGGAGACGCCGACTTGTTGGGATAATAAGTGTGATTGTGAAGGGGGCTGTGAGATGACAGAGACGAATGAGAAAAGACATCAGGGGAGATGGGCTTTCTGTTTTTTTCTCTTTTACCGCAGTGCATCTCTCCATTTCCGATCCAAGTCATCTGCCATCTTGTCCATCTTCTGCTTCTCCTCTGTTCTGATGGACATCACTCTGGCCTCATGCTGCTGCTTCTGGGTTTCAATCTCTTCCTGCAAATGCAAAGCAGTGCACAAATTTGAACTCCAACAGCACTCACACAGTATCAGTATTCCTGATATTTTCTTTTGCTATCTTAGTCTGAAATCAGCAGTTGAGTTGGTAAGAAATATCTGCGCTGTTTATGAGTTGCACATTTGTTTTATTGTATCACCGCCACAGATAATACATATTAAACCCATAGCAGGCTGAGCTCAGACTTCATTTTGGGGAAATCAAATGAACACCCCCCCAAAAAAGCGTTTACCAAAAAAATTATATATGTAAGCATTTCAAGATTATAAAATTTAACTCATTCTCAACATAAACAGATCTGATATTTAGATTTTCAATTTATGGTCATTTTATCTCAGGGCCTCGTTTGATGATTTTCTTTTTTACAGCTAAACAAAAACTGCTGCTGCTAACAGCGTGAAGTGCCACCTGGAATATGTGACCTCTTCCACTAATAACTGCATCCCAGTCCCAGTCCCTAACCCCAGTGTGCAAGACGACTCAGTTTCACAGCTTGTGTTCTTTGCAGGTCGGCAAATAAACAAAAACAAAACAAAAAAATTGCAATATTGTATCAATACAGGAAAACAACAAATAGATATTTTTTAAATAAATTAAAGAACTCTGAGATTACTGCGAACAAGAGTGCTCATCTCCTCATGCATCCATCCTGAGATAATGGTAGCCGAGAAAACTTGATGATAAACTGATAAACTGGACACACTGACCGGTAGCTTGGCAAAGCTGCCTCCTAATTCAGAGCACAAATGAGCTGAATGAGCCTTTGTCAATAAGCACAACTCGAAGGGACTGTATTCTGGTTATATTCCTATAGGACAGGGAGAGTGATGAGCACAAATGTAATAATTGAATGTGAATTTGTAATTATAATTGTCAACCTGACCCCATTCAATCATAGTGTGACATCAGACTGACTGTCTTGTGGCAGATTCTGGTAACAGTATTGGTTTGTTTGACATAATTTTAGGCCCCAATCAATAAATATGTAAAAAAAGACTTTCAGAGTAAAATCTATAATAATGCAGGCAGGTAATATCTAAAATAACCTTGGTGTTTAAAAAGTGCTGATGTCCTAATAGTGTAAGTTTAAAGCCGCATAAAGTAAAAAAGTGCATTTTCTTTTTTCTCCAAGTCTGTTTCTCTGACCAGATGCCATATTTCAATAGCTGAAGCTGGATGACTCATACTGTAATGCCCACTTCCACATGCATTTATAATGCCATGGCTACAGGGCATTTATAATGTGCTGGTTTCAAGGCAGAAACAAACTTCACCGGGTCAGCTGTTTCCAGCTGCTGAAGAGGCTGCAGGCTGTAAGTGCTGATGAGCTCATTAGAAGAGCAGCTCTGTTGTTTAGCTGCAAGGGGAAGCACATGAGTGGTTAAATCCACTGTGAGGACAATTTACATTTCTGGGAATCTAAATAAGATTTAAAAAAAATCTGTGCTTTTAGATTTCTCACAAGTGGAGATGATTTTTTAGAGGAGCAATGCAGGAAGAAACATATGACCAGTTGGATTTGAGTGTTTGTGACTCTTACTAGCTACTGTTCATTATTTAAAAGCCTTTTTTAGGAACAGTTCACAGGTTATCTGGGGACTAGATATTTATAGTAATAAAGATATATGCTTCAGTAAGCCACAGTGGGCTGGATTTCTCTCAAAAAGCGACTGATGGGCTCAACGGCAAATTAAGAAAAGAACAAAGAAAAACCACAGACATGACTCATGTTTCACTTGTTACTTTATCCTAAA
>NW_005187677.1:614277-623985 GCF_000239375.1 Pundamilia nyererei | reverse complement strand
GATGACCAGGAGACTATTCATACTGGAAGCATGTCCTTTAGTCAGATGAGATTAAACTAGAACTGTGAATCTCATCAAGGTGGAAGGAACAATGAAAAACGAAGGATGTGTGAAGATTCTGAAAGTCGGGAGCAAAGCTGGGTCTGTGCCGTCGCTTTGTCTTCAACACGACAAAGACCGAAGTGAATGTTACTGACTGTCCTGCACAAACCCCTGACTTAAAACTGCCACTGACCACCAAATCTGGAGGAGTTTGAGAGATTCACTAAAGAAAAATGGGCTAAGACTGATCAGGAGGCATGTGTGAGACTTGCTGAAAACAAACGTTCAGATTCTTTGTGCAAAGTGTAATAGTGTAAGCATCCAAAATAAAACCAGCATGTTTGCAATCGCTGTGTGAAATACTGGAAAAAAAACATGAAATTAGTTTGTTTTTGTGGAACTTCTAACAACACATCTAAAGCATGAAACATGCTCAAGTACTCATGACTTAACAACAGGCTGCTTGTCTGAGGAACACATGATGTAATCTCTACAATGACATCATAGTTTATAACATTTTTTTTTTTATTTTGTGAACTTTCTGTATTTAAGGTAGAAATAAAACATGAGTATAAATGAAACCATCTCTCGTTCTACTTTTCCTAACCTAGTAATCTACTTCTGTGCTAAACAATAGCTGGTCTAAATTTACTGTGAGGCCGGCCTCTGCTGGTGTTGAGCTTGTGTCTATGCTAATGAGCTCAGTGTGAACACAGGATACAATCCTGTGTCAAGCTTGGCTTTTTTACTGCCCCAGTCCTGCTCTTTAAATAGCCCTTTAAATAAGAAGCCTTGTGGGAATTCAAAGAGCACCATTCTGCAGTTTCATTTAATTATCGCTCTTCTTATAGCTTCTCTGCACTGTGCCTCTTATTAACTCTTCTTTCTGCCTTTATTAACAGTTGTTTTAATTCCTGTTACTGAAGCTAAGACATTTCCACACTTTTTCTGTCCCTTTCTGCATTTTTGTTCCACTTTAAACCTTTTATTGTACAGTCCTATGATGATTCAGCCTTCCCAAATTCTCATTTGATGACTTATTATCATGAATAAGTTCATTTAAATACAAATATCATCCCTATTATTAATAACAGTATTAATAGCTATAATTTTAATGAAAGGATCCAGTCGCTCCCTCCTCCTCCTCCCCTGCCACAGTAAGCCACGCTCTCTATCACAAACGCTCTTCCTGCGTCTCACACCAGCAGGGCTCTTTTCAAACATAGGCCCACTCTGCTCATAATGGCCTCATCATCATTATCTCACAGCTGGCCTTCAGCACCGCGCTTGTTTCTCAGTTAACTCTCATTTCCTGCTCTCCTGCTTTCAAAATGTTCTTCCCCTCTCCCATCCTTCTATCCTCCGATCCTTGCCTGTGTCCCCCCCCCTCTCTGTCTCTCTCTCTCTATTCGGTCATCAGTGAAGGCTTTTTTTTTAATCACCACATTTATTTGACTGACTGAGCTGTTATTGTCAGACTATGAGACAGGCTGTCACACTGACTTACTATGTCAGGAGGCAAATTACCATCTGCCAGTCTCAGTGTCGGGTCTGAAAGCTCTTGACTGGTTGACCCGACCTGTCAAGAGTTTTGCAAAGGTTACTTCAATTCAGTAAAATCTGAGTCCCAGAAAGTTGGTAAAATAAAAGCTGGGATTTAATTCATTAAGTTTAAGTGACTGAGTGTGTGCAACAAGGTGCATTAGGCAAAAAAACAAGAGCCAGAAATTAACAGCTCTAAGTTTATCCTTGGGGAGCGCCGGTTTAGCTCACTGGAATGAGCAGGCGACCATATGCCCCACGGCTGAGAGCGGCCGGCCAGGGTTAGAGTCTGATACGCGGTCCTTTGCCACATGTCTTCCCCTCTCTCTTTCCGCCACTTTCCTGTCAGTCTTCACTGTCCCTATCAAAAATAAAGCCATAAAAAGTCCTCTTCCAGTCCCTAAAAGCCCACTCTCTTTTGATTGGCCATCTTCTGGAAGCCCACTCAGGGGCAATGACCTTATAAGGAAATCTGATTCGGAAAGAAAACAGACTAGAAAGCTATCAGTGGCTTACTTTTACATTATTTTTATGCTTATACAAATGTTTACTTCATTATTTGCACCTTTAATACTTTCAACACTTTCTACAAAGCAAAACAAAGACGATAGAATTTGCATATTCTCAGCTGCAGTTTAACGCTCTGTTTATTTGTCTAGATCTGAATATCTGAGTGTGACACTGATAACCAATCTGTGTAATTTGACACTCTGTATGTTTACATCTTACAGGATTCTAAAACAAATATTAAGAACTGATCTGTGACTACTGAAGGAAATACAACATTTCCTTCCACTGTTATGCTGACATCCAAATTTACTTCTGTTTCTGTCCCACTGCAGTCTCTGCTTAACTGTCTACATGATGTTAAAGACCAGTTAACACAAAATTTTCTCACCCTAAAATATAAGGCTGAAGTTATTGTTTTTGGAAGACACGGCCCTTTTGGATAAGTTAACTGATACCTTTGGTCCTCTTGCTCGTCATCATTCCCACACTGTAAGAAATCTCAGAGTGTTTTTAGAAAGCTCTTAAATAGAGAAGCAAGTGTCCACAGTTGTGAAAAACACTTTTTTATCAGTTACCTGAAATTGCCAAAGCTCAGCCTTATCTTCCTCCTAAAGACGCAGAAAAACGTGTTCATGCCTTCATCACACTGGACTACTGCAATTCTCTCTGTTTGGGTCTTCAGCACTCATGTCTCCATCAGTTAATCTAAAGTGCTGCTGTGCGTCTTCTAACAGGTGTTAGAACGTATGAACACATCACTGCAGTTTCAGCAAATTTACACTGACTTTGTTGCTTATAAATGTGCTATAGAAATAAATGTGATATTGATATTGAAGTGATTATCCTCAGTGAGACTTTATTTTATTGGGGCGTTAATGCAGGAGGACCCTCATTTCAGGTTCTCCAAACCTCAGTCTTTGTTTTCTCCTCACCTGTAGGTCAGTCAGCAGGTTGCTCGTCTCTCGGACGCGGGCTCGAGTCGCGTCTAGCTCTATCTTGAGTTTCTCCTGAGTTTCCTTCAGACAGGTAATCTGCATCTGAGCTGAATTCAGGTTCTGTTCCCCCTCTCTCACCAGCTCCTGAAGGTGGGACACCTGAGGAGACAAGCACTCAGTTGATTGAGACGTGTCGGTATGCATGGAGACGATCAGGTCATGCTGGTCACGCGTTAGCGCTCCAGTAAGAGCTGACTCATACTTCCTGATTGGCCATGTTGAGTTTGGCCGAAAGCTCCTCTTTCAAGTTGTCGAGTTGCTGCTGGAGGCGATCTCTCTGCTCCTCTAATGACAGCCGTTTAATCTCAAACTCCTGGCTCATTTTCTGGAGACGGGTAGAAAGAGAGAGAGGAAGAAAGGAACGAGATTGGATGAAAAGAGGGATGAGAAGAACGGGAAGGATAATAGGACAAGAAATTGGGCGAGTTGATTAGTGCTGGACCATGAAACTAGAGATTTATTCTACATTCTTCCATGTCTAAAATGTCTTTGTGAGACAAATTCTCAATGCATGTTTTCAATATGAAAATGCTTTTTGCCCGTTTTCCTCTGATATAAACTTAAAGTCTCTAAAAAAAAATGAGGAGATTTAAAAGCAACTCTATTGAAAATCCAATTTCTGCCACAATGTGGAGTCATGGCAGCGTTTGAGCGTGACGCAGGGCTACTGAATGAGGAAAAGACACGTGAACTGTCATTTACACTTAAAAGGCCATCTCTTCAAAACATCCAGTTTCTATAATCCTTCAAGCCAGAGCGTCAAATCCTTTCTGGGCCACTCTGGATTTCTCTTATGAAAATCTCCTTTTGATCTACTTCTTAAGTCTCTCTTTTCAGTAAATTGCTGAGATCCTTACTGTCTATGCTTTATGATACACCTAAACAATACTGAGCTCTGTTTGTACTAACAGTGCTGAGCAACAGGTTTCTGGTTGTTCGTTCTTTGCAGATACTATTATTTTACTGTAAAGGTGAATTTAGAATATTTTCTGGATCTTCTGATCATCTGATGCTCGTTACAGGCGAATACAAAAAGAGGCACGTACATCTACTTATTCAGCTGTGCAATTGCCTTACCAGTGATCAATAAGGGTTCGGTCATTAGTGTCTAATTTGCAGCTATTATTTATCATCTTGACATCCCCGTTGGGTTGAGGCAAGTTGTATCCATCAGAATCTCTTCAATGACGTGAGCAAAATACAAAGCAACCCCCCTTTTAATCTTTCCCACATGGGAGCCACCCAGTAATCCACATCCTCTTTCTTTAACCCACTCACAGGAGAGCCACCTTTCCCATGCAGCTTTAGAGCCACAAGATTAAAATTAAATCAGAGCTTGTACTCTTGTAGCCCCGACTCACAGATTTGAATTAGGTGAGAAGCACAAACTCTTGGAAGGGAAGAAAAGCCAAGCAAACAAATAAAACCTGCAGCATTACAACATGCCGGTCACACCACCACGCAAGTGCAAGTCTTCAGCCAATAAATATTTAGATCACGTCTCAGAAGAAGTGAAACAAAGACATGTGAACAAACTGAAAGCTTTGAGAACTTAGAAATGATTTACAGCGCGAGACGCAGCATTTCAATCATTCAACTCTCTGCCAGAGATCCACCTCAGCGATGTGTCAAACATCACCTGCAGAGTCATACATCGCTGACACCCCGGCAGGACGAAAGTGTATAAAAGTAGAGCTGGTTAAGAGTATTTTTTACCTGGATGGGGCAATAATTCTATCAATCGACAGGTCAAGGACAAGAAACCCTTCACTTTTAAATGAATAGTGAGGGCTGCTTAGCTTATGTCACCTAGTTATATGATATTGATTCACATGTTGTTGGATCGTCTCCAACTCCCTGGATTTCTTACATGGTTAAGATGGAAAACTGGTGGATGGACCTCACTGTGGCCACTGCACTGTTGCTGGAACTTGTAATCTCTTCATACTCTCTGTTTTGATAATGTACAGGGGTTTTAAACAAACTGAATGGGCAACAGTTATGCCGGCCCACGCCAGCTGATGGCTCGTCCTACTGATGATCTCATATAGGATTGCAATATTTAAGCTTCTTTAGCCGGCCTAGAGTTGCTGCACATCCACAATCCAGCACCACCTTCCACAGAGTGCTTCACTCAATCCATGTCAAATCTCGTGTTACTGCTCTGGTCTGTGAGGGGTCTTCCTCACCCGTACGCATGCGTATGTGTTTGTGTCCAAATGACTGCAAGTGGAAATGAAATCGTCTTTGACTACAGCGATCCTTGCCTCAGTTAAACATATTCAAGTTTCACAAATAGAAAAGAGAACACGAAATTTGATTAAGGACATTTTTACGATTGTTTAAAAACCAAACAATTCATCTAGAACTATGGTGTCAAAATACAGTGGGCCCTGAAAAGATCCAATCGGCCTATTTCCATCTTTGGAAATGTTCCCTTTGTAAAGGAGGGCAAAAATACTGGACTTTTAATTACATTTTCATAAATTTTACAGCTTTTCCTGCTGATAAAGATCACCGCTAGAGCCATCATACGACACTAAAGTAATGACGTAATAGAAAAAAGTTCCTGTTTTTTTAAATATCGGCTATAAAAATGTGTTTTTTTTATTTTTTGTTTTTTTACAATGTAGAGTCAAATAAATAAATAAATGAATAAATAAAAACTTTCTGCTTTATAATTCCAAAACTGTGGAGGTGATGTGCTGCCACAAATCATTTATAATTCTATACATTTCTTACTAGAGCAGGGCGATATGACCAAAAATATTTATCACGATATAGATTTGAAAATTTGCGATAACGACATAACTGACAATATAATTGACACTAGACAAAATACTTTGCAACTCCACAAGTTTATTAGTGCAAAAAAAAAATCTATGTATTTTCACTTAACAAGCAGCTGTTTTTATGTGCATTAAAGTTATATAAAAACGTAACAGTGCAAATTCCTTGCTGACAGTTTGACCAAAAGGCATTTCCAGTGGAAATTGGCCGACATATCCTCAACATAACCATGTATAATATCCACAACACTTAAAAAGAGGTCATACACACATAATACGGTAATATTATGTTGAAGCACAGTACGTATCACTCTGCGCCTGCCTACGATAGCCGTAATGCTCCGACAATCCATCAAGCGGTGCGGCTTCGTAGCTCAGCAAAGTCGTACTAAAACATTTGACAGATTTTCGAGCACCGTGTACGACATAAAATCGTTTCGAGGTCAGTAAACACAACCAGAATTTAAACATAAGGCACACGGGATTATAAGGGGCACTGTTGATTTTCAGAAAAATCAAAGGATTGATTTTAAGTGTGCCGTATTTTCCAAACAACACGGTAATAACGACGGCCCGCTAGCATGCTCTACCAAAAATAGTGCTTTGTTGTGTATCTGACGGACGAAAGCCAAACCAGTTCAACACCACTGAAGTTGCAGCATTTTTACAAACCAATTCTGGTTCATCCGTTTCATTCAACGATCCGCTTTCGCTCTTCTCATTCTGCGTCACCGCCATGTGCGTATGTAAACAAAGGCACTGCGCATGCACGTTTTACCCATATTCTATCGCGATATTTCATTTCCTTGTTGTTGCCCAACATTATACCGGTATTACCGTGAACGGTATGATATGGCCCAGCCCTATTTCTTACAAGATCTGTCTTTACTGATAGACAGAATTCTCTAACTACAGCAGCATTTCTTTATTAGAAAAACTGAGACAAGCTGTTGAAACTGCACTTCTCCTTCTTATAATGAGATATCTCAGGGATTAAATGTGTAGTTAAACATCTTCAAAGTGACAGAGAGGGGATTTCCACCTGTCTGACCCACTTAAGCTCAAAACAGGCTCTATGTGGACCTCGATGAATGACTTTGACATCCCCGATCTAGAAAACAATCAGCACAGTAAACAATGCCGAAAGTGACAGTTGGCCGCTTTCGTAAGCTTCAGCTGCTGCCATATTTAAAAGACAACACGCTGCTGACACTGAGTAGAAAGCTGCATCGATGCCAAAAGCCTATCACTTCATTATGGACACTTTCATTTTTGACTGTCCTCTTTAAACTGAGAGAAGCTGCGTTCACCTGCAAACAAACCCATCAGAGGAATGAATCTACATGTGCAGCAGTGCAGGGACATTAGAAACACCAATGAAAAGTCTTTATTCTACTGCTGTCTCATCTGGCCTTAAGTAGACCGTGGTGAATTATGAATTAATACAGCACAAGCAATTTGTAGAGTTAGTCGCTTTATTGCTTCGGTTGAAGAACTCGTTAATATCCGCTGACAGTCGTAAAACTAACAAGTACAAAGATGAAGACGTTTTAGAATAAATCGCCTTTTTCTTCTTCTTCTTCCAAATTACCACTTCTGTCTCTTTCTTTTCTGTCTGCATCTTTGTCTCACCGTCTCTTGTCCTGCATCCCCTTTTTCATTTCAGCCCAAACAAAAGCAGACATTAATCTAAACGCAGCTTCGACTTACATAATATTTCCCTTTTTCATCAACCCTTCCATCCATTCTCTCCGTCGCTCTGTCTTTCAGGGAATCTATAAACACACGCCCACACGCTCATGCACGACTCTCACTTGGCTTAGAGGCAGGATTTAATGTCAATGAAAATCAACCAATTAGCAGTCAGCTTCAAACAGCATCCGAAGTGTGAGCTCACGAGGGGCGAAAAGAAAGGAAAAAAGAGAGAGAGCAACATTATGAAAGAGGAGAAATAGGGGACGAGACGGAAGAGAGAAAACACCGAGCGCAAAGTGATTTAAAATGCAGCGTCTAATCGTTTCAGACCAATAAGATACGTCTTCATTTTGGACGGCAGGCTTTAATATTAAAGGAATGACTTTTGAGACAAAGTGTTTTGTGTTACTCTGTGCCAGTCATATATTACACTGCCTTCATGCCTCTTAGCTAATTCATTTTAATTGGATGGAAGCAAACTCCAGTATGTACGCTGTCCTTTGCTGAACTTCAGCTCTAAATGCAGCTGGAGCCATGTGAGCGTGAATAAAGGGGGTGTAATGTGCTGCGACAGATATAAACAAGAGAGAACACTAGGACCTACTATTCTGCTCACTTTTTGCCTTTTCAGAGCAAAACAGTCATACTGGCCTATAGGATAATAAGATAAGAGAGCAGTGCAGCCTTTACCGAGCCCCATAGAGTGATTTGCATTTAACCCATCTTAAGCATTGGGAGTAGTGGGCAGGCAGCGTGCAGCACCCATGGACCAGCTGCAGCTGTAAGGCATATTTTGTTCATACTATACTGCTCAATATAAGTTTATCCTTCCTGACACAGTTTGATGGAAAGGTTAGAGGTTACTGGACATTCAGGATAATCAGGAACTTTAGTCAATTTGATACTCATGTGTTTTTCTTACATATAAAAAATAATCAATATTCATTCATTATTTCTCAATTCGGATTTTTTAACAATATTTTAAAAGACACAAAACAAGTGAAAAATCAGATTTTCAGTCTGATCGAGCCACCACAGTTGAGCCACACCTCTCTCTGTCTGTCTGTCCACAGACTCCTCCTACACAATCATCTAAGCTTCGTACAGGGGTACATCTATATATCTCTGTCACACATTTTGATATCATCATGTTGCCTAGCAACCACCTTGCTAGGGGCAACGGGCAAAAATGACTTGCTTTGAACATTTTTCCACCTCGAACACCTTACAGCGTTATCACAATAACGTCTACTTCATATCTGCAAAACTTTGATTATCTGTGATATTTTATGAGACGTTGTCATGTTGCCTAGCAACCACATAACAATAGACTAAACATTACTGCAGCGTAGGCATCTGCTAGTTAGTGTAATAGCGTGATCAAAAGATTTTGTCAAAGCAGATCATTAATGTGACTTTTATCGCCTTATGACTCACGTGAGGCTTAAAACAAAGAAATTTGTTACAGATACTGTATTAAAGAAGATACTGATATTATACGTGTGTGTGTAAGAATAACCAGATGGCAGAAATCTGAAATAGTGTGTCAGAACCAATTTATAATAATATTTTTTAATATAGGCAAAATTCTTAATTCTTATAGGCTTATATAATTTTACACAGACAGAAATAAATCATTTAAAAAGTTGAACCTTTAAAATGTTATGGGTCTTAATCCTATTATCCTTAATCTATAGGATAATATCCTTTGAAATTGGTTTCTTAATTGATTTGACTTTTCTATATTATTTCTTTTAGCCCTAAAGGAAATTTAAATAAATAAAATCACTATGAAGTAATTAGATTATTGTGATTTTAAAAACACTGACCTTCTGCATTTTCCTGATCCTGAACTCATTTTATCAAATGATTAGTTGGAAAGAAGCTGAACGAGTACATCATCAGGAGATCAAAATCAATGAATAAAAACTGACAAGAAATCCTGGATTTTGTGCTCATGTGACGAGCAGGCCTGTGACTAAAGGTGTGGGTGGATTTTCACAACTTTCACACTGTGCTGCAGCAACCTGGTCCACGGCACTGCCAGCACTCTCCGAGGTTCAGCATCAACAAGCTAACATACTAGAAATTTAAGATTAACCCCAGACAAGGTTTGGACAGGACTTTGCCCACAG
>NW_005187677.1:596749-611850 GCF_000239375.1 Pundamilia nyererei | reverse complement strand
TAACATTGCGCCCAGCTACCTCACTGACCTCCTCAATCTGTACACACTTGTCGTGCATTAAGATCATCAGGTCAATTACTCCTGGCCCAACCTAAGTTTGGACTGAAGACCAGAGGCGATCGTGCCTTCAGCTGCACCCAACCTTTGGAGCAGCCTCCCTGCTTCTATTCGAGCCGTGGACTCTATCCAATCCTTTAAATCAAGATTGAAAGCATATCTATTGGACTTGGCTTTCCTGACCAGTTAATACCCTTTTCAATTTTAAACTTTAAAATCTTTTAAATCTTTTAAATTTTTTATTAAATTTTACTAAATTGATTATTTTATTATTAATTTTACTGCTGTTTTTGTCTTCTTAGTGGATTTTGTATTTATCTAACTCTCCTGGTCTGTTAGTGCCTCTATCCTGTCTGTGCTAGTGCCCGATTTGTACCCTGTTATTGACTTATGTTGATTCTCCATATTACTGTGAAGCACTTTGGTGTGCCTTTGGGTTTTTAAATGTGCTATATAAATAAAACTGTATTGTATTGTATTGTATAAAGGCCTGTTTTTGCTTATTTAGCTATCCAGAATAAGTGAGACAAGTAAGAAAGAGATGAGTCTGCCCAGCAGTCTTGTTGTTGCTGTTATATTAAATGGATCAGGTTAAATTAATTTAACCTGGGTAATCTCATCAGTTGTCGTTGCTTCTTTGGCAATAAGGCCGTTCGTATTCTCCTCACGTAACCCCTCCCCTTTGAAGTCAAAGAGAGGAGAGCAAATCAGGAGTGAAAAAACAGAAAAGCTGAAGAAGAAAGAAAGAGAGCGGGCGACAGACTGAAAGACGCAGAGGAGAAAACACAGGCACAGAGAGATGCAGCGCTTCATGTCTTTAGTCTTAATGTTGACCTAATTAAATGTTGAGGGGGGCTGCGCATTTCTTTTAGAGATACATATTTTTTTAATGACTAAAGCCATTTGCTCTGAGGGAAATTAATTGCAAATGCTTCCGTGAAAAAAGTGAGAGACATAAACCCTGAGAGAAACCTTCGGCTGTTTGTGTTCCAATTACTGTTTTTATCCCCCCCGAAAACATCTTTATGGCTTCTTTCATGCTTTATCGTTTTATAAAGAATAATGATCAAGATGGTTACACAGCAAAAAGTCAAAACAAACAATCTTCCTTTAGTTTGAATATCTTAAAATAATCCAAGTGACCAACACTTGCTGAGTTTGTGATTTCCTTGCAGTGACACTGACAGTGGGTTTGGCCAAAGACAGCAGTATGTAAATGTAAATTCTCAGTCATGTGCCAACACAAAAAAATGCAGCCAGCAGAGTAAAGACGTAACAGAGTCAGTCTGATCAAAACTGATTAAAAATACACAAAGACAGAGAAATGATTAGATGGCATTAGATTTTAATACCATCTAATCAGAAATGGCCAACCCACCGCCTCCAGCCTGTGCCCTTTACTTGGAGTCTATGAAACATAATCTTCATTCATACGAGTGTTAATTTTCTTTAAAAAAAACCCTCTACTTAAGGCTTTTCAATTTGGTTGAAAAGCCATTTTATTCAGTGATTTGAAGGGGAATAGACGCACCGCCGCATGACACTCTCCAGACCCTCGTGTAGCTCTGACTTATCAGACTGCAGATGGCAGGATACTCCCTCAATAGCGAGAGGGAGACAAGAATGAGTGAGCCATGGCTTCCGCCGTTACTGGAGCTGGAGCACTCTATAAATGATGGACATAACTTCTGAATTGTAAAGCTAATGTGAAGTGCCTTAAACCTCTGTTCCTTCTTGCATCTCATCCAGGTGAAGACTTCTGATAGTAACAAGAAGGCTGCAGAAAAAAAAACCCTAAACCCTTCCTGGTGACTTTATAGTCTCAGTCACTAGTTTAAAGTGTGGCAGAGTTCAATTTAAGATTTTTATTTCGTAATTAACCGTCTTCATTGGAGAGGAAAGGACCGTAAAGCTGGGTATGCCCACCATCGGGGTGTGATGGATCCGACCTCCACTAACGGTTTCAAAACACCAAGACGAAACGGCTCGAGGCGTCTCAACGGGACGCTGCTAACCAATGGGTTACAGTTTATAGGCTTAGCTAACTGATGACACAGCTCAGGACCAATCACGGTCCTGCACCACAGCGATGTCTGACTCAGCAGGTTGTGGATGAGAAAAGTCGTCCACTTCTGTGACAGATGGTTTAAGGTTCTGTGTTACTCTGTATTTTTTCTATGCCCCGAGGATCGCTGAGGTACTCCCGCCTCAAACATCCACATACCCTCCTCAACTCTTACAACTTTTCAAAATGATGGTGCGGGTAATGTTCAGCTCAGAGCTACAGAGAATTAATGTCTTTCATTTAACATTTGCAGAGGCTCTTCTCAACATTATTATTACCAAAGTGTTTAAATTTATTAGTAGCAGCGAACTCAGAATTTGATGGTGAAATGTTCCTCGAACCTAATTTCTTATATCCAGAGGCAGAGAAAATCAGGATGTTGGAAATGTCGTTTTCAGCTTTTAAAAATATGTGAAGACTTTGACCAAACATGTTATGACCAAATGAGGACACCACAAACAAATTCAATTAATAAAAACCCATTAAGATCATGAAGTACAAACAGACCTACTGTGTCATGGCTACGTTTCTGCGACTGTGCTCGTGTGCATCTTACATGTGCAACAATACCATCTGTCTGTCACACTGTCTGTGTTGAAATGATGACATTGCTCCTCATATTTTACTTTTTTGTATCATATTTAGTGTTTGATATCCTTGAAAATAATGAAGAAAACCTTGTGAAGGATTTTAGGACAGTTTTTTGGACCAAAAAGTTTCCATTCGTCAGATTCAACATCAACACCGAACCTTCACACTGGACTCACCGTGATGAGGAGTTTCTTCTCCTCCTCTTTCTCTTGCTGGGCTTCCTCTCTCATCACCTGGTGTTTCTCCTCGAGCTCCTCCAATGCTCTGACCTGCGCCTCCTTGAAGCGAAGTGTCTCCTCCTCATAGTGCGCTCTCAACCTGGAGAGCTCCTTCTCATAGCCCTGGTGTTCCTCGCGCAGAGACTGAGGACAAGAGGCAGATTAGAGGAAATAAAAAGGCTTTTTGTGACAGACAAAGAAAGGATAAAAAAAGTACCTGTTCCAGTTTGAGCACTTGTTGTTTGTGCTGGTCGTTGGCGGTCTGGCTCTGGCTGAGCAGAACCTCCCTCTCCTCCTCCAGCCTGCTGATCTTCTCCTTGAGGCGGCTCTGCTCCTGGTCCAAGTTCCTGATGGTCGCCTCGTGGGCCATCTGGGTTGCCTGCAAGGAGCCGATCTGACCTGAAAGCAGTCAAATTGAAATCATGTGTGTGTGTTAAAGAGGCTCTACAATCAGGAATCTGAGCTAACGTTTAAACTAGATGTTTGTTATTGTTATTGCTGTTTGAACGAAGAAGTGGCCTCTGCAGCAGAGTTATTAAACAGGAAGTCGGCAGTCTGCTAATTTAAAATATCAGCTGCTTGTAAAACTTGGTGGGAAAAACTTTAAATAACAAACAAGAAAAACAGTGTGGTGCAACAGTGTGGTTAGCTGAGCAGCCAGAGGGAAAGCAGATGTTCTAAAAAGAAAAGCAGTCAAAGGAAAAGATGTGGGATGAGTTTATTCAGACTATTTATGACATAAAAGCTCAATTTCAATCTAGTAATCAGAGGAGAGCTTTAAAGTTTCTATAGACGCTTCTGTAGAGATCACACAGTATAAGGCGTGAGCACAGGCACCCTGACACGCAGACACCCCTTGGCTTGAGCCCTGTATCACTAACCAACCTGGACCTTACGAGACATGAGCTGTTTTTCCCTTCATAATACAAAAATGCTCCGCTGCACCGATGCTGGAGGGAAAAAAAATTATCCATGCACATACATTTCCTCAAGGTGCAAAAATCTGTGTTTCAACCATTCGTTTGTGGCAGCTGGACAAAATAAAACTTTGCCCTCCACGAAATGGTTTGTTCTATTTTTGGAGCCCGGCACCCCGCTGTCGCACTCTCTGCGTGATATCCTCACAAACAGGCGTCGACCGTGACTGCTAAAGCTGCACACAAACTCCCTGCAGTCATATTGCCAACTACACTTTAATCGATTGGGTGTCTAAACCGCTTTGTAAATCAGTCAACATATACTATTCGTGGTGCATTCAGGTGCACCATGTAAACTCGTAAATCTACAGCTGAACGGCTATGAATGTTGTTCAAACTAAAAGAAAAATCTTTACATGAATTTGAGTCCAGTTAACAGCAGTTTTTCAGTGTGTCTGAGGATTTTGAATGTTGTTTTACTCCAACGGTTTTGATAAAATTACAACAAATTATAATGCATTTGTTTCTACGCAGACACGTTTTGACTGCTGAATTTAAATCATGTCATTAGCAAACTTTATTGCACAGGTTACAGAGGTCTACGAAAAGGCTAAAAGCCACACGTAGCCACGAATGGACCAATTAGAATAAATGGAAATACCTCATCAAATTTTAAACATACAAGCCGAGATTTACAACATCGGTTAATTAAGCATGAGGAGCTCTGCTGGACTCGCAAATTTAGCTGAAATTTGCGAGCGACGATCAATTATAAAACACGTTGTGAAACATGGCTTTCGTTTGCAGCAGTGTGTGAGGATTTCTTTTGCAAATTGGGGAACATGAAACACAATCGTGAGAATAAGGATGACAAATAGCAGACTTCCTCTTTAATGGATGTGTGAAACATCTGCACACAGCACTGCACTGCACAGTGGTGAACGCCAGCAGTCAAATCTTACTGGCTTTGTGCAGGATTTCAGTAGCCTGCTGCTGAACTCGTTCCCTGCTGCTCTCTAGTTCATACTCGGTGTCCTTTAGCTGCATCACCCAGATCTCTCCGTCCTGGATTGCCTCTTCCAGCTGCTTGTGAAGGTTCTGCAGCACGCACAGAAACACACACACGCACACTCAGCTACGTTACAACAATACAACGTTTGGCATTTTAAAACCTCAGCTCAGACTCTCCAGCTACTTCCAAACAGATCTGCCTGCAGGACCATCAGTGCACACTACATTTCCCACCACCTTAAGATTCTTAAAAACACTCTCCACCCCGAGGCTTTCTGTTTCCAGAAAACATTTTCCATTCAATTTATCCCACTTTGTACTTAAAACTGAAGCAAAGAAAAACTCTTTATATTATTTGTACTATTTTGGGAAATCCTGCAAACAGATGAAGGATAAAACCAGCAGTAGCGGCATTAGTACATACTGCTACATTATTTTTCTGTCATTACAAAAACATCAAGGGAATCTGGACCAGAGGGTTTTCATTGTTTTGTCTTATTCATTTGATTTGACAATAAAACATGGTGTTCAGCCACTCGTACCCCACACACCTTGATGGTTCCCTCTGCGTTGGCCAGTGACGTCTGCAGTCTGTTGGTCTTGTCGCGGTTCTCTCTGGCCTCCTCCTGAGCTTTCTGAAGCTCACTCCTCAGCTTGGACAGTGAACGCTGCAATGCCACTTCCTGCGCCTGGAACTCCTTACGAAGCTCGACCTTCACGAGGACACAGAATTAAATTAGTCACTCTGACACAAGAACACAACGCTTATAGCCAGCAACACCTGCCTGTGTGAGTTAAAAGGAGACGACACAAGCAACCTTGAGAGGTGCATTGAGATAAATGAGGCTTTCTTTAAGGCGGTGTCTCAAAAACTGCTACTCGTGTATCAATAACACGCAAGTCCACCACCACTGACAAAGACGCAAATAAAAGCTGGACTAATTAATCCATATTTTAATATAAACAGTAGATCAAACGCCTGTATGTAACGTAAAAGGTGTGAGTAATTACCTCAGGCTTCTTTTCAAATACAGTTTTGGCTTTCAGGGCTTTAATTAACCTCGTTTCAAGCAGCAGCAGGGAGCAATAAACCATGAATAAACCCAACCCACCTGCCCAACAGCAAACACAAAGTTGGCAAGTAAGCTCGCAAAGACATACTCATATCAACACACTGGAGTCATGTAAGCTTAAACGTGTTTGGTAATCAAACAGAAACATGACTTCTAATGAACGTAGATCTACTAAAGGCAAAAACGGGGAACTGTTTGCTAACAATAACACATTCAAAAACACATTCCCATGAAAAATGTATGTAAACTGTCAGCATTGTGTTTGAAGTGAGTAAACCAACCAACTAATGCTGCTTTTAGATTCTTAATGTTAGGTAATCCTTTAATGGTGAGTTTGTGTGTGTTCACAAAGGCATACTGTGCTTCCCTAAATTAACAAAAGTTATTCAGAGGTCATTTTCTCTAGGTCAGTGTTTCCCAACAACTGTGCCGAGGTGTCATAGTGAGAAATGATCAGGTGTGCTGTGGAAAATTATCTGGTTTCACCTGATTAGTACTCTAAGCCAGCGGTCCCCAACCACTGGGCCACGGACCGGTACCGGCATGGGAAACAGGCAGAACAATTACATTCTCTTCCACTAGAGTGCAGTACAACGTTTTGCTCCAATTAAATGGGTTGCCAACGTCCAGTAAAACAGAACATGAAGAAGAAATTATATAGCCATGCTGCGAGTGACACAACGCAGAGTGTATTAGAAATAGATAAATATTTGACAAGAAAAAGTAGTCAATCTGACCTGGGTCCCGGAGAACATTTCAACCCAGATGAAGGCCGTAGCGTGAGTAGTGGTCACAAGAAAGCAAAAAAGGTACACTGCGGACAAACCGAGCCGATTGCTATACCCGGTGCGCGGGGAAAACGACATTTTAGTTTGGTGGTGTGCCGTGTGATTTTTCTAATGTGAAATATAATAATATATACGCGCTGGCTCCAAAAGTTGGGAGAGACTGCTCTAGGCAGCTTGAGAAAAATAGCAGCGAATATGTCCCAAATAATGAGCAAGAAAAAAATCTAAACAAAAACACCATCATGGCGTCGGTCGTGTAAGTATGAGCTAATCACAAAAGTACATCTACAAGACAACAATATCACCCTGCTGTTTTCAACAGCTGCTCTTACGTTTGATTTATTAACTTTAACACCATCTGCCTGTTCTTACATATCGTATTTACAATTAAAATCATATTAAGCAATGACGAGAAATGCATTCAGGAGGTGCTGATTTTGTATTAACAGACCCAAAAATGAAGCTGTTCCTGCAGCGGAAACTGTACTAATGCAACATATTATACTTAACAAACAGAGGGAATTAGAAAAGGTCTCACATCTAATATAAAACTGTTTCAATAAAGGGCTTGTACCTACTAAAGTTGAGAGAAATAAAGCCCTCGGCACTATTTGACGGCTTTATTCTAGACCAATTTCTTGACTTTTTTTAAGAATTTTATACAAGCCTGTTTGTTTCAACACATTTTATTGCCTGTAGCTGTACTGCAACGGAATAATTGTCTTAAGACACACAACACCTGTTAATAAAGAGAGCACTGTGTCTCTCTCAGGAACATAAACAGCTACAGGCCTGATACAGAACACCATGTTTCGGACTCTGTTTAATAAAGCGGTACAGTACTCCTAACAAATGAAAACAAATTAAATGCCTGAGTTTAGTACTTAAAATGTGGTTTCTGCTTTTCTTCTTCTTCTGTTATAAAAAGGAGAGGAATAAGCTTTTACCTCCGTCCTCTTCCAGGCCAGCAGGTTCTCAGTGGTGAGCTGGTGTGTTCTCCTCATGGCCTCCAGCTCTCTCTCATAATACTCCTGAGCCTTGGCCAGCTTGGCCTCATACTCCTCCACCAGGCGGACCTTATCCTTTGTTAGCTCCTCCACCCTCTCCATCAATGCCTCCACCTACGCCAAGAGATGGATAAACAGAGAGCTTGTCAAGACACATTCCAAAATCCTTTTTTAAAAACAACAAGTCTTGAATAGATCAAGCCCCTAAACCACATTATGTTTAGTCTTAAGTTAGTTTTAAGTCTTTTTATTGTTGAGAGAAAAGAAAAATGGGAGAAAAATAAGAGAATGACATGCAACAAATCTCTATAGCCAAATTATTATCACTCCGGGTTTATATTGTGCTCATAAGCTAACTGCACTACAACACACTACATCCTTTCATTTCATTGATAAGCCTTAAAAAACAGCAGTTACCCTCGAAAGAAACTTGCTTTATCAACTTTCTGCAAAAATCCCAACATGCATCACTCCGATCCAAACCTCATCTATCTCCCTCGCTCAATCGAGCTCCGCCCACCTCTTGTCTATGAAGCTCAGCCAGCTTCTCCTGGTCTTCTGTGGAGGAGGCGCTTTGGTTCCGCTGGTTGTTGAGGAGCTCCTCCACCTCCTGGCGGTGGGTGGTCCTCAGCTCCTCCAGCGCTCGCCGCTTCTCAGCCTCAAACTGTGCCTGAGCCTGGCTGAACGAGCGCAGCTTCTCCTCAAAATCCCGACGCATCTCCTCCACCTATTGAAACCACGGAATATGTTCTATTCTGTTTTTGTGTTACTGCTAGCCCAGTCGCTAATGGTGTCACGCTAACTGATCGCAGCATCGCCTCAAAATCCTCCCGTAACAATGAGGGAGGCACAAAACATTCAGTTCTAGCTTCTTAAGCCTTTCGGCACTTGTTTGTTATTGCCAAAATAAAAGCTTGAATCTTCTCTATGTACACCTCTAAGCAGAGCAAAGTGTTCTTTGCAGCGCAAGATCTGAAACAGTTCAAAAGAAAATGTAGAAACATGTAGCGTGTGATGTGATGTCATATGTCATGTAATGCGAACTGTTAGTGCTGGTAAAGATCTTTTTGTTCAAGCTGGAAACAGACACTGTGAAAGCATTTAAAGTCCAAAGATAACACACAACAATCCAAATGTAAGAGATAAAGAGCTGAGTTTATTTACCCACCAGCTCTTTACATCTAAGTAGGGCTGAGATGTTCCTTTGTGCCCACATTCATCAGACAAGTGCATATGAAACTGTGTCACATGATCGTATGACATGACAGATGACATGATACATGTAACAATATTAGATTAATATCTATTTTATTTTATTTAATAACTGTACAGTACTCTGTTTATAGTAACCATTGTCCTTAATGTAAATATGTAAGAAAAATTGTTTCTGTTCTGTGTACTGTTTGTTGTATATGTGTCTTTCTGGCTGCTGTTACAACCAAATTTCCCCTTGTGGGACAATTAAAGGATTATTCTATCTTCTATCTATCTTATTGTAGCATAACATAATCTGTGCAATACTGAAGTAACAGCAGACTATAACAAGTAGAAATCATACTTCCTTATAATGAAGTGAACACTTACTGTATAAAGAAGCAATCTACCGCCTTCTCCTAATCAAACGTGCCAAGTAGCACTTCATTCGGAGTGTAATTTTAATTTTGGGAGCGAGGTGCGTACAAAAGAAGAGTGCAGCAGTGAAGAGCGCGTTTGTGGCACTAAAAGTTAAATTCGTATTCATTATCAGCATATGCCAGTAACGATTATGACATCCCCCCTGCTGTGTGCAGCTCGTAAACAGCTTACCACTCGTGTGTCACTGGCAGATGCTCCTGCCCATGTGACTGGTGTGTCACCCTTGTTTTAGTGTCATATGCTGCATTACTAAAAACATGCTGCTGCTACTCTACAAGCATAACTGTGTGTGTGTGTATCTGTCTGTATGTAATACATAATATTTTGTCAGTAAAAGCTAGCCTTATGTATGTAATGTACACTGTCAGTATTTCCTTTGTTCAATTGTTATTTCTACACTGTACCACTAGAGAGACACCGACAGGCAGATCCAGTCTCCTAGTATGCGTGACATGCATCTGATTTTTCTGATCTAAGAGAGGAGTTCATACCTATCCCCTCCAACTCTTCATTTCTGACTGCTAGTACCACATGTTAAATTTAAATAGTGAAACTGGTAGCGCTAAATGACACAGAGGTTGTGGGTGTTCCACGCTGTCTGCACAGATTACCTGGTGGGAGGCAACCTGTCTCCAAACAATCACGGTCTGACTCAGACTGACTGCAATCACTCTCAGATGATGAAGGTTTGCAAATAATTGCTGTCTAATTTAAAAATAAGGACAGCCAACATGTCTTTCTATGCTGATGACTGCAACCTGTCTGCAACTCGTCTCTCTGCAGTCGGGGACTAAACTCAGCTGGGTGCCATGTCCGTCAGCTACTACCTCGCTATATGTGGAGAAATTTCTGCTTCAGATCTGTGAGATTCTGGCTGAACTGTGGATGTAAGGAGTTAATGTGAACTTCTGTGTGTTTGGACAGCAAAATATTTAAAACAGATGCCAACAGATTTGTCTCAGTCAATCACAAACAGATTACACATAATTGCCAACTTGACTCCATTTAATTGCAAACTGACTGCAGACTTTTATCACTGTCTTGATGCACTGAAGTTGCTTTAAAGATGGCAGCTAACTGCAAGTGGTCACAAACGGGGTCCCAGTTTTAAAAGTTATAATTATTTTTTCCAATACATCTTTTTCAGGTCACACCACAGTCTCCACCGGCTGTTTTCCCAAATGTGGCTGTAGCATTACACAGTGCATATTAAATTAGGGCCATAAGTATTTGGACAATGATATTAAAAAAAAATCTATTTTCAAGCAAGACGTGACTGAAGCACACACCTTCAGAATTAATTCGGTGGGCTTCATTATTATAGATTTTTAAATTATTTTGATCCCGTCATTACAGCCTGATGACAGCATCCTTTACCTGCATCAACATCTAATTGATGTCAATTTAAGTTGTCTTTCAGTTTATAAATTAAACAATAATATAACATATTTGATCAATTTTATCATATGTGCCAGTTATAACCTATTAAGGTATAAAGTCTGTGGTGTGAAGTAGTATTACTCACTAATGCTTGTATCAGTCTTGTTTGATTGATTAATCTGCATTCAGCACAAATAAACCATTCCTGTTGTGCATTTAGAGCATAACACACTTTACATTTTTACAATTACAGCCTGAATACAAAAACATTGGGATGCTGTGTGATATGTAATTAAACACACAAGGAAAAGATTTGCAAATATAATAAACTCATCTTTTGTTCAAAATAGAAAACAGAAGAGAAACTGCAAAAGGATTTTTATATCCAGTACATGACATCATCACAAGATTCCAAGAATCTGGAGAAATCTCCAATGTCCAAAAATCAATACTGGATGCCCGCGATCATCAGGCCCTCGGGCAGCATGCATTAAAAGCAGACGTGATTCTGTCATGGAAATCACTGCATGGACTCAGGAACACTCCCACTGTTCACTGTGCCACCCGGTTAAAGCTCTATATGCAAAGAAGAAGCCATATGTTAACATGATCCTGGAGCGCTATCGTCCCCTGGGCGCTGATCCTCTGAGCAAACGGTCTAAAGTGGACTGAGGCGAGTTGCAAAACTGTTCTGTGGTCAGAAGAATTCACATCTGAATCCTTGGATTCTTTATCCTCAAGGAGAAATGAACTATTTGCACTCAGGCCAAAACTCTCTTATGTCTTAAGGTGTAAGTGGATAAGTGCCTCAGGGACTGGCAGTATGCACATCTGGAAGGGCACCAGCAATGCTGAAAGTTATATACAGATTTAGAGCAACATATGCTCCCATCTTTTTCAGGTAAGACCTTGCAAGTGAAACATTTGGAGTATCATGAAGCAAAAAAAATGACAACAAGAATCACATACAGTCAGCATCTTCTCACTTTAAACCTCTGATAAGTTTTGCATGTTCTGCATGTGTATGTGTGATTACATTTACATTTTACACAGCATCCCAACACTTTTCATAATTGGGTTCATGCATGAAAGTTAACAATCAGGTATTACTTTTGTTATGAGCCCAACCTTACCTCTCTGCTCATAGAAACCACCCTCTGCGTGTGCTGGGCCTCTGTGCACAGCTGCGAGTCCTCCATCCTCTGTCTGTACATCTCGAACTCTGCTAGAGCCTGAAGACAACAAGCACAACAGTGTTACATAAAGACAAATATGGAAACATACAACTGCAATATAACACACCCACTCCTGTATTATATGTTAAGTTGATACTATCCAGTTTTTTACACCTAAATAATCCATATTAAAAGGCTACAACATTAAAACATACTTAAAGATGACAACGTAGGAATATGTGAAGCAATACACAAACTAAGCAAAGCCTGGCTCGATACAACCAAACTAAATGAAGCCACGTGGTGCCCGGCAGCGCTGAATGACCTGTCTCTTCATGTGTTCGTGGAGCTCTACAGATTCCTCCAGACTGGCAAGCCGCCGCCTCAGATCCACCTCGTCCGCCATTTTAGTCTTGTACTGCATGATCTTGTCTCTGGTTTCTGTCACAATGTGTTGGACCTGAGCAAGAGGAAAGAAAGCAGCCAGTGCTTTAAAACAGAACAGAACTTAAATTTAAAACAGAATTTGAAACAAAGTTCAGCTCAGGTTTAGGCAATTACGATTAAGATGATTATGAGCAAGCTTAAAACTGTTTTGTTCTTTTCCAAAGTGGAAAAATATCATAAATTTACAAACAGAGTAGCAGGAAATAAGACCTGAGGAGAAATATGTGAAAATAAATAAGAAAAAGGTGCCAGCACAGCACCGTGGACTCCAAGAAATGTTGGCAGGGGGAGAAAACTCTCACTTTAAAAATTTAACACTTGAAAGAAACACTCATTTAATTAACAATCTTGCAGACTACAGTGCGCAAGAGCTTCCCTCTAAAAGAAATACCAGTGAAATTAAGTAGGTTTAAACCACTTTTGTAAAGGCCAAGTTCACGTCCTCAAATAAACCCCGCCCACCACTGAATATAATGGGTTTTGATTTGGTGCCAGACTTGTTCTGTGTCTTTGAAACCAGTTCAGAAAATCGTAACATTTAGAACATAAGGCAGCTGGTGGTAAACATCCACACCGCTTACACTGAATCAGCTGAACCCTTTGAATTAAGTGGACAATCTGGGGGAACTCTGCTGTGCTGTGCTTCTGTTATGTTCTTGTATGTGAGGTTGGGGAAAAAAAGGACTGGTGATGTGATTAATCACGTAATTTCACAATACCTGTGGCACATTACGGCTGAACACATTACGAAGAAACCCAATAAATGTGGATGTTTCTATAGACATCAGGGAACAGGGAGTGTAAAATATGACTTCTTCACAGATTTGACCCAGATTAATACCTCTGGGAGATTTTTGGAGTCAAGTGTTTAACAGTGAGCATCATCAGCCCTTAGGAAGCTATACCACAAACCACTGGAAACATCTGTACCTGCCATGGTGATTTAGTTGTTAAGCGAATTAATCAGCTGAGAAGTCAGAACTTTGCATCTGGAAACAGCTGTGGGTAACAGATGCTCTTAAGATTTACGTTCATCTTTAGTTTAACTTTCCTAATCACCCCTCAGTCAAATTAAACCCTTAATGCAGTGTTGACCTGCTCGCTGCAGGAGGGCGGCAGACAGCAAAACCATGGTTAGCCTTGATAACAAAACTGCAGTTTGCCACTGAATTTGCTCCTCTCCTCTCCACAGTGAATAAAATACCAAACAGATGATGGGGAAACCTCACTAAGGAGAATTCTGCTTCACCACACTTTTATAATGTAAATGAAATAACACCATTTAAACACACTTTCATTCCCACAGCAGTTTCACACCACAAAAGTGACAAACCACACGGCTGTTTATCAATCACAGAGTATTTTCCACCACATAATAACAGGGTGTTCGGTGTCTGTACCTCGTCCTCATGAGCTTCTTTCAAGGACTCGATTTCTTCTTCGTGCTCATCGTTCTTGGTGTTGAGAGCATAAATTACCTGGAGAAATGAGCAGAATTAGATCACAGAAAGAAAATGGTAAATGGCCTTTATTTGTATAGCGCTTTACTAGTCCCTAAGGACCCCAAAGCACTTTACACATCCAGTCATCCACCCATCGGTGATGGCAAGTTACATTGTAGCCACAGCCACCCTGGGGCGCACTGACAGATGCGAGGCTACCGGACATTGGCGCCACCGGGCCCTCTGACCACCACCAGTAGGCAACGGGTGAAGTGTCTTGCCCAAGGACACAACGACCGACACTGTCCGAGCCAGGGCTCGAACCGGCAACCTTCTGATTACAAGGCAAACTCCCAACTCTTGAGCCAGAAGACAGGAAAGAAAGCTCTTATTAACTGTTTCAATATCAGATCAATAGAAGTGAAGACTAAGCTCAGCTCTGCATCGAGAGTGCAACAAAATCAATACCAACAGCATCAGGAAAGGAGAGAATTATGTTTCGTGTTCTGATTAAAGACAGTCACACACTGAGCCAGGACTACGCTACACACAAAACACAACAAAAGTCCCACAAAGGGAGGTGGGGGGGCGAGGGGTCAGGTGTTCGATAATAAATTTGGTGCAAAGGAGATAAGTGAACATTTCACAGTAAGCACAGACGTTCCTGTGGTCACAGCAAAGCCCTCTACTGGTTGCTGCACATTGCACAAGCCTAAGTGAATAACATCTCGTCAGTCATGCTTGCTCTCTCTCTACCAGGAATATAAGTAGGTTTTACAAGTGCTGGAGGTAAATGATATGCAAAAAAAAGAAAAAAGCTTAAGCTTCAGCAAATTGAAGCCTGCAGGGAGAGCAGCTAATATTCAGTCACGGTCAGCTGAATTACAGCCCCGCTGGCATCGAGACGAACGGGTCCACCTTTTACTCCATTTACAGGTGAGAGGAAAAGGTTACATACAAATCTACAGCAAGAAGTGGGCATAAAGGTATAGTGGTGGGGGATATTTATCCTTTATGGGCAACACTGCTGACGTTTTAAAGACCACTGGGATCAACAATTGAGTAATCATCACTGCAGGGTATTTGCAACTTTATTAAACTTCCCTGTACTCAGCAAGAAATACTAAAACCACTGCTGTGATACATACTGTATCACAGCAACTCAATATAACAGCTGTTTAATATTCTATATTACACTTGATCTCCTAGTGCCTTTAAAAGCAGCATTATTTTGATTTTTCAAACTTGCCGTCTAAAGTATGTACACTGAATGTGTTGCATCCTCAAAAATGCAC